>NW_017191634.1:0-10688 GCF_001704415.2 Capra hircus
AGGGGAGTCTTTCGTCGTCTCGAGTGGGGGGCATGCACGTGAGCTTTCCTCCCGAGCTGAAGCAGCAGATTCACGCTTCCCTTCCCGTGGATCAAGGGATCTGTGCTATCCCTCGAGGCTTTCCCACGAGGCTTCCCACAGGTTTGTACCACGTGCCACCGTAGTGTGAGTCGTTCCTCGGCATGAAAGTCGAGGCAGTGCAGGAAAACAGGTTTCCCTGGAATGGACTGAGACATCTGGGGTCTCTGGAATGGTGGCACGACCCTGGAGTTTCTCTCGCCTTTCCTGTGGAGAGCGCCTCCTCTTGAGTTGCGACGGAAACTCCGAGAATTTTTTACCGAACACGCAGGGAAAGGATACCTTCTCTCAAGCTAGGAGGGGTAAATGGGGCTCCTCTGGATGAGGGCGGGACACTCGTAGTTCCTCTCGAGTGGAGACGGATATGTTGGGGAACTTCTTGAGATGCAGCAAGGGTGTGAAGGACCCTTTGGAAGTTCCAGAGGTTAGGTGTGATTAGCCGTGAGAGAACTCAGTGGAAATGGGCCTCATCTCGCCAAGAAGGGAGAACCTCCTGGATTTTCTCAAGTTGCGGCAGGTGCTCTCGAATTACTACGGGGACCTCAGGGACCCGCTCTGGTGGCCTCAGGAAAGGCCAGTCCCCATGCGATTTGCTCGGGGTCCTCTCGGGATTCCTCTCCCATCGATGCCAGGGCCTAAGACCTTGTTTGGAGTCGGTGTCGGAAACTGAGAATTCCTCTCCAGTTCTGACATGGATCTTGGGGTACTTCTGGAGTCTCCCCAGGGGAGTCAGTCCTCGTCTCGAGTGGGGGCATGCACGTGCACTTTCCTCCCGAACTGTAGCAGCAGTGTCACGCTTCCCTTCCCATGTATCCTAGGATCAGTAGCTTTCCCTCGAGGCTTTAAGCGAGGCTTTCCCACGACGCTTTCCCACTAGGCTTTCCCACGACGCTTTCCCAAGGTGATGTCCCACGTGCCACCGTGGTGTCAGTCGATCCTCGTCTTGAAAGTTGAGTCAGTGCCGGGAAAACAGGCTTCCGTGGAATGGACTGAGACATCTGGGGGATCTGGGAATGGTGGCACGACCCTGGAGTACCTCTCGCCTTTCCTGTGGAGAGCGCTCCCTATTGAGATGTGACGGGAACGCCGGGAATTCTTTCCCGACCACGCAGGGAATGGATCCCTCCTGTTGAGCTATGAGGCGGAAACGGGGCTCATCTGGATGTGGGCGGGACACTCGTGCTTCCTCTCGAGTGGAAACGGGTATGTCGGGGAACTTCTTGAGTTGCAGAAAGAGTGTGAAGGACGCTTTGTAACTTCCAGAGGTTAGGTGTGATTAGCCTCGAGACGTCTCAGTGGAAATGGTCCTCATCTCGCCTGAAAGGGAGAACCTCCTGGATTTATTCAAGTTGCGGCAGGTGCTCTCGACCTACGACGGTGCCCTCAGGGACCCTCTCTGGTGGCCTCAGGAAAGGCCAGTCCCCATGCAAGTTGCACGGGGACCTCTCGGGATTCCTCTCCCGTCGGTGCCGGGGCCTAAGAACTTGTGTGGAGTCGGTGCCGGAAACTGAGGTTTCCTCTCCAGTGCTGACATGGATTTTGGAGTACTACTGGAGTCTCCCCAGGGGATTCAGTCCTTGTCTCGAGTGGGAGCATGCACGTGCGCTTTCCTCCCGAGCTGCAGCAGCAGTGTCATGGTTCCCTTCGCGTGGATCAAGGGATCTGTGGCTTTCCTCGAGGCTTTCCCAAAGGGCTGTCCCACGTGCCACCGTTGTGTGAGTCGATCCTCGTCCTGAAAGTCGAGACCGTGTAGGGAAAAAAGTTTCCCTGGAATGGACTGAGACATCTGGGGGACTCTGGGAATGGTGGCACGACCCTGGAGTTCCGCTCGCCTTTCCTGTGGAGAGCGCCTTCTCTTGAGATGCGACAGGAACGCTGGGAATTCTTTCCCATCCACGCAGGGATTGGATCCCTCCTCTCGAGCTAGGAGGCGGAAACGGGGCTCCTCTCGATGTGGGCGGGACGCTCGTGTTCCTCTCGAGTGGCAACGGGTATGTCGAGAAATTTCTTGAGTTGCAGCAAGGGTGTGAAGGACCCTTTGGAAGTTCCAGACGTTAGGTGTGATTAGCCTCGAGACGCCTCAGCGGAAATGGGCCTCATCTCACCTGGAGGGGAGAACCTCCTGGATCTTCTCGAGTTGCGGCAGGTGCTCTCGACCTACGACCGGGACGTCTAGTACGCGCTCTGGTGGCCTCAGGAAAGGCCAGTCCCTGCGAGTTGCTCGGGATCACTCGGGATTCTCTCTCCCGTCGATGCCGGGGCCTAAGACCTTGTGTGGAGTCAGTGCCGGAAACCTGAAGGATTCCTCTCCCAGTGCTGACATGGATCTTGGGTACTTCTGGGAGTCTCCCCAGGGGAGTCAGTCCTCGTCTCGGAGTGGGGGCACGCACGTGCGCTTTCCTCCCGTGCTGTAAGCAGCAGTGACACCCTTCCCTTCGCGTGGATCAAAGGATCTGTGCTTTCCCTCGAGGCCTTTCCCACGAGGCTTTCCCACGAGGCTTTCCACAGGGTTGTCCCACGTGCCACTGTGGTGTGAGTCGCGATCCTCAGCTTGAAAGTCGAGGCAGTGCAGGGAAAACAGGTTTCCCTGGAATGGACGGAGACATTTGGTTGACTCTGTGAATGGTGGCACGACCCTGGAGTTCCTCTCGCCTTTCCTGTGGATAGCGCCTCCTCTTGAAATGCGACGGGAACGCCGGGAATTCTTTCCCAACCACGCAGGGAAAAGGATCCCACCTCTCGAGTTAGGAGACGGAAACGGGGCTCTTCTGGATGTGGCCGGGACTCTCGTGCTTCGTCTCAAGTGGAGACGGTTATGTCGGGGAACTTCTTGAGTTGCAGCAAGGGTGTGAAGGACCCTTTGGAAGTTCCAGATGTTTAGAACTGATTAGCCTCGAGACGCCTCAGCGGAAATGGGCCTCATCTCGCCTGGAGGGGAGAACCTCCTGGATTTTCTCGAGTTGCGGCAGGTGCTCTCGACTTACGACGGGGACCTCAGGGAACCGCTCTGGTGCCTCAGTAAAGGCCAGTCCCCATGCGAGTTGCTCGGGGCCTCTCGGGATTCCTCTCCCGTCGATGCCGGGCCTAAGATCTTGTGTGGAGTCGGTGGCCGGAACCTGAGGATTCCTCTCCAGTGCTGACATGGAACTTGGGTACTTCTGGAGTCTCTCCAGTGGAGTCAGTCCTCGTCTCGAGTGGGGGCATGCACGTGCTCTTTTCTCCCGAGCTGTAGCAGCAGTGTCCCGCTTCCCTTCGCGTGGATAAAGGGATCTTTTCTTTCCCTCGAGGCTTTCCCACGAGGCTTTCCCTCGAGGCTTTCCCACAGGGCTGTCCCACGTGCCACCGTGGTGTGAGTCGATCCTCGGCTTGAAAATCGAGGCCAGTAGAGGGAAAACAGGTTTCCCTGGAATGGACTGAGGCATCTGGGGACTCTGGGAATGGTGGCACGACCCTGGAGTTCCTCTCGCCTTTCCTGTGGAGAGCGCCTCCTCTTGAGATGCGATGGAAATGCCGGGAATTCCTTCCCGACCACGCAGGGAAAGGATCCCTCCTCTAGAGCTAGGAGGCGGAAACGGGGCTCCTCTGGATGTAGACGGGACTCTCGTGCTTCCTCTCGAGTGGAGACGGGAATGTTGCGGAACTTCTTGAGTTACAGCAAGGGTGTGAAGGACCATTTGGATGTTCCAGAGTTTAGGTGTAATAGCCTCGAGACGCCTCAGCGGAAATGGGCCTCATCTCACCTGGAGGGGAGAACCTCCTGGATTTTCTCGAGTTGTGGCAGGTGCTCTCGACTTACGACGGGGACCTCAGGGAACCGCTCTGGTGGCCTCAGTAAAGGCCAGTCCCCATGCGAGGTGCTCGGGGGCCTCTCGGGATTCGACTCCCGTCGATGTCAGTGCCTCAAACCTTGTGTGGAATCGGTGCCGGTATCTGAGGCTCCTCTCCAGTGCTGACATGTATCTTGGGGTAGTTCTGGAGTCTCCCAGGGGAGTCAGTCCTCGTCTCGAGTGGGGGCATGCACGTGCGCTTTAATCCTGAGCTGAAGCAGCAGTGTCACGTTTCCCTATGCTTGGATCAAGGGATCTGTGGCTTTCCCTCGAGGCTTTCCCACGAGGCTTTCCCACGAGGCTTGCCCACAGGGCTGTCCCACGTGCCACCGTGGTGTGAGTCGATCCTCGGCTAGAAAGTCGACGCAGTGCAGGGAAAACAGGTTTCCCTGGAATGGACTGAGACATCTGGGGGACTCTGGGAATGGGGGCCTGATACTGGAGTTCCTCTCGCCTTCCTGTGGAGAGCGCCTCCTCTTGAGATGCGACGGGAACTCCGGGAATTCTTTCCCGAGCACACAGGGAATGGATCCCTCCTCTCGAGCTAGGAGGCGGAAACGGGGCTCCTCTGGATGTGGGCGGGACTCTCGTGTTCCTCTTGAGTGGAGACGGGTATGTCGGGGAACTTCTTGAGTTGAAGCAAGGGTGTGAAGGACCCTTTGCAAGTTCCAAAGGTTAGGTGTGAATACCCTTGAGACGCCCTCCGCTGAAATGGCCTCATCTCGCCTGGAGGGGAGAACCTCCTGGATTTTCTCGAGTTGCGGCTGGTGCTCTTGTCTTACGACAGGGACGACAGGGACCCTCTCTGGTGGCCTCAGGAAAGGCCAGTCCCCATGCGAGTTACATGGGGGCCTCTCGGGATTCCTCTCCCGTCTATGCTGGGGCCTAAGACCTTGTGTGGAGTCAGTGCCGGAACCTGAGGATTCCTCTGCAGTGCAGACATGGATCTTGGGGTACTTCTGGAGTCTCCCCAAGGGAGTCAGTCCTCGTCTCGAGTGGGGGCATGCACGTGTGCTTTCCTCCTGAGCTGTAGCAGCAGTGTCGCGCTTCCCTTCGCATGGATCAAGGGATCTGTGGCTTTCCCTCGAGGCTTTCCCACGAGGCTTTCCCAAGAGGCTTTCCCACGAGGCTTTCCCACAGGGCTGTCCCACGTGCCACCGTGGTGCGAGTCGATCCTCGGCTTGAATGTCGAGGCAGTGCAGGGAAAACAGGTTTCCCTGGAATGGACTGAGACATCTGGGGGACGCTGCGAATGGTGGCACGACCCTTGGAGTTCCTCTCGCCTTTCCTGTGGAGAGCGCCTCATCTTGAGATGGGACGGGAACGCCGGGAATTCATTCCCAACCACACAGGGAAAGGATCCCTCCTCTCGAGCAACGAGCCGGAAACGGAGCTCCTCTGGATGTTGGCCGGGACCCTCGTGCTTCCTCTTGAGTGGAGACGGGTATGTCGGGGGAACTTCTTGAGTTGCAGCATGACTGTGAAAAGACTCTTTAGAAGTTCCAGAGTTCACGTGTGATTAGCCTGGAGACACATCAGTGGAAACGGGCCTCATCTCACCTGCATGTGAGAACTTCCTGGATTTTACCGAGTTGCGGCAGGTGCTCTCGACTTACGACGGGGACCTCATGGACCCGCTCTGGTTACCTCAGGAAAGGCCAGTCCCCATGTGAGTTGCTAGAGGTCCTGTCGCTATTCCTCTCCCGTCGATGCCAGGGCCTAAGACCTTGTGTGGATTCGGGGCCGGAACCTGAGGATTCCTCTCCAGGGCTGACATGCATCTTGGGGTATTTCTGGAGTCTCCCCAGGGGAGTCAGTTCTCGTCTCGAGTAGGGGCATGCACGTGCGCTTTCCTCCCGTGCTGTAGCAGCAGTGTCATGCTTCCTGTCGCGTGGATTAAGGGATCTGTGGCTTTCCCTGGAGGCTTTCCCACGAGGCTTTCCCACAGGGTTGTCACACGTGCCACCAGGTGTGAGTCGATCCTCAGCGTGAAAGTCGAAGCAGTGCAGGGAAAACAGGATCCTCTGGAATGGACTGAGACATCTGGGGGACTCTTGGAATGGTGGCACGACCCATGAGTTCCTCTCGCCTTTCCTGTGCAGCTCGAGCCTGCCTCTTGAGATGCCGTCGAAAGCGTCGGGAATTCTTTCCCCGAGGAAGCAGGGAAGGATCCCTCATTCTCGAGCTTGGAGGAGGAAACGGGAGCTCCTCTGGGCGGTTGCCGGACCCTTCGTTCTTCCTCTGGAGTGGAGACGGGTATGTCGGGGAACTTCTTGAGTTTTAGCAAGGGTGTTTTAGGACACTTTGGAAGTTCCAGAGTTTAGTTGTGATTACTCCTCGAGACGCCGCAGAGAAAATGGGCCTCATCTCGACTGGAGCAGAGAACCTCCTGGATTTTCTCGAGTTGCGGCAGGTACTCCTCGACATACGACCGTGACCTCAGGGACAGTGGTAGCAGATGTGTCACGCTTCCCGTCCCGGGGATCAAGGGATCTGTGGCTTTCCCTCGAGGCTTTTCTCACAGGGCTGTCCCACATGCCACCATGGTGTGAGTGGATCCTCGGCGTGAAAGTTGAGGCAGTGCTGGGAAAACGGGTTCCTCTAAAATGGACTGAGACATCTGGGGGACTCTTGAAATGGTGGCACGACCCTGGAGTTCCTCTTGCCTTTTCCTATTTAGAACCCTTGCTCTTGAGATGCCATAGGAACGCCGAAAAAATCTTTCCTGACTAAGCCAGGAATAGGATCCTTCATCTCGGAAACGGGGTTCCTCTGAATGTGGGCGGGACCCTCGTGCTTCCTCTCGTGTGTGGAGACGGGTATGTCGGGGAACTTTCTTGAGTTGCAGCAAGGACCCTTTTTTAATTTCCAGAGGTTAGGTGTGATGAGCCTCCAGACACCTCAGAGGAAATGGGCCTCATCCCGCCTGGAGGGGAGAACCTCCTGGATTTTTACCCAGTTGCGGCAGGTGCTCTCGAGTTACGACGGGTCCTCAGGGACCCGCTCTGGTGGCCTCAGGAAAGGCCAGTCCCCATGCGAGTTACCAGGGGGCCTTTAGGGATTCCTCTCCCATCGATGCCGGTGCCTAAGACCTTGTGTGGAGTCGGGCCAGACCCTGAGGATGCCTCTCCAGTGCTGACATGAATCTTTCCGTACTTCTGGAGTCTCACCAGGGGAGTCAGTCCTCATCTCGTGTGGGGGCATGCACCTGCCATTTCCCTCACGACCTGCAGCAGCAGTGTCACGCTTGCCGACGTGTGGATCAAGGGATCTGTCGCTTTCCATTGAGGCTTTCCCACGAGGCTTTCCAACAGGGCTGTCCCACGTGCCACGGTGGTGTGAGTCGATCCTCGGCGTGAACGTCGAGGCAGTGCAGGGTAAACAGTTTCTTCTGGAATGGACTTAGACATCTGGGGGACTCTTGGAATGCTGGCAAGGCCCTGGAGTTCCTCTCATCTTTCCTGTGGAGAGCGCCTCCTCTTGAGATGCGACGGGAAGGCCGGGAATTCTTTTCCCGACGACAAAGGGAAAGGATCCCTCTTCTCGAGCTACGAGGCGGAAACGGGGCTCCGCCTGGATATGGGCGGGAACCTCGTCCTTCCTCTCGAGTGGATATGGGTATGTCGGAGAACTTCTTGACTTGCAGCAAGGGTGTGAAGGACCCTTTGGAAGTTCCAGAGGTTAGGTGTGATTAGCCTCGAGACGCCTCAGCGGAAATGGGCCTCATCTCGCCTGGAGGGAGAACCTCCTGGATTTTCTCGAGTTGTGGCAGGTGCTCTCGAGTTACGACGGAGACCTCAGGGACCCGCTCTGGTGACCTCAGGAAAGGCCAGTCCCCATGCGAGGTGCTAGGGGGCCTCTCAGGATTCCTCTCCGGTCGATGCGGGCCTAAGACCTTGTGTGGAGTCGGGACCAACCTGAGGATTCCTCTCCAGTGCTGACATGGATCTTGGCGTACTTCTGGAGTCTCCCAAGCTTGCGTCAGTCCTCGGCTCGAGTGGGGTCATGCACGTGCGCTTTCCTCCGAGCGGTAGCAGCAGTGTCACGCTTCCCTTCTCGTGGATCAAGGAATCTGTGGCTTTCCCCTGGAGTCTTTCCCATGAGGCTTTCCCACAGGCTATTCCACTTGCCACCATGGTGTGAGTCGATCCTCGGCGTGAAAGTCGAACCAGTGCAGGGAAACAGGAACCTCCTTCCCCACAGTAGGGGGATACACTGTCCCCTTGGGCGGGTATCTCCAGGGCACTCGCGCTGGGGGTTGCCCGCGGAGGTGCGGGCCTCAGGCTCCACGTGAGAAAGCCCCAAATGGCATTAGCTGCCAGTCCAGACGCTGGCCCCTCAGGTCTCTGGCCGAGCCTTGGGCTCCAGGCAACTCAAAGCCCTCGGGGTGGCACTCTGGACTGCTGTAGGGAAAGGATGCCAAGAGCCCACGGAGGAGTTGGGGAGGGCATGGGGGAAACGGAGGCGAGGACAGCGAGGGATCTAGGTGGAGGCGCTGGAGAGAGCGTCTGGTGTCCCGGAATGCCTCGGAGGAGCCAGCGGGGGACAGTCGAGGACCAGGGACCTGTGGAATGTGAAAAGGCGGGAAATCTCAGAGCAAGGCAGGCTGGGAAAGGGGGCGTTGGTGGCCAATTCAAAGGGACCTAGGGGCGTTTCCTGGGCGGTGAGTTCCCTTGGCACTGCTGAGGGCCCCTGATTGATCCACTCGGGGTTGAACCCACCCCCGCTGCGAGGGAGGGCCACAAACCAAAGCCCCGAACTGCCCGCCCACCCAACGGGATCTTGGCGGTCCAGGGCACAGCCGTGCCCGGGAAAAGCCCACTCGCTCCACGGGACTCCGTCCAGGGTCTCTGCTTGGAAAGAGGCCAGGGGCGGCCCCTCCATCTACCCACCCAAACCCTATTGACGTCAATGTGGCGGAGACGCCTCCCGTTCTCCAGAGTCCTGAGCTGCTGGGTCCCCGCCCACTCGGCCAGCAGTCTGCAGCGTGCCCGTGTGCCTCTCCCACCATGGCTTCGTCCGGCTCCTCCAGCACCTCAAGCGGTACGTTTGCCCTCGGTCCCTGTGGTCGGATCACATCTCAGGGGATTTGCGGGTGGCCTGGGCAAGGGCTCTCGCCAATGTGTTGACCCCTCCCACCCGAGAACGGCTGGGACCGATCGGCCAGGCCCGGGGTTCCGAGGCGTCAGGTGTGCCCAAATTCGGAGGGCGTGGCATCGTTCGTTCATCTTGCTCCTTTGGCACACACATGGCTTCTCCGTTCTCTTTTCTGGGAAGACAGTGTTGTTTCAGGGGGCGTGCTGCGGGGGGGGGCCGGGGTTGGGGGTGGTGGAGCGGTGCTTTGCTGGGATGAGGCCCTTTATCCTCACATCTTCATGTGGGAATGGGAGTCGGGGAGCTCTGTGGCCTTGCTGCCTTCAGTGGCTTCCTCTGCACAGGGGCCTAGTGGCTTCTGCCTTTTTGTCAGGCGTTACGGGGTTTGGGCGTTCGCTTTGGTGGCCTTCCTTAGCCTTGGCCTGGGCCTTGGCCTTGCCCTTGGCGTTGCTGTTGCCCCTTGCCTTGTCTTGGCTTGGCCTTGCCTGCCCTTGAACTTGAACTTGACCTTGACTTGACTTGACCTTGAACCTTGAACTTGACTTGAACTTGACTTGACTTGAACTTGAACTTGAACTTGAAACTTGACTTGACTTGAACTTGAACTTGACCTTGACTTGAACTTGAACTTGACTTGAAACTTGAACTTGACTTTGAACTTGAACTTGAACTTGAAACTTGAACTTGAACTTCAACTTGAACTTGACCTCTGACCTTGAACTTCAACTTGAACTTGAACTTGAACTTGACCTTGAACTTGAACTTCACTTTGAACTTGAACTTGACCTTGACTTGAACTTGACCTTGACCTGCCTTGAACTTGAAGTTGACTTTGAACTTGAACTTCACCTTGATCTTGAGCTTGAAGAACTTGAACTTGACCTTGACTTGAACCTTGACTTGAACTTGACCTGACTTGACGCAACAACGGAGACCGAGATTGCTCAGAGCACCGGAGGTCCAGAAGCAGGGCCTGTATCTCCCCTTCCCTTTGTGATCATTGCAAAGACATTCCTAGCTGATAGCGGGAGTGCCCCTGAAGAAGCAAGCAGTGGGAGTGTGTTTGACACGACTGTGTGCCTTCCTGGCCTCAGCTCCACAAGGGGCCTTTCTCTTCGAAGTAGCCCCATGTCCCCTTGGGGAGGGTGTCATGCCTCTTTTTCTCCTCACTGCCAAAGGGTGGAGGCCAAGCTCGCTCTGTCAGAGGTACAAAAACAGCAATTGAATGGATTTTCAAGCTCTTGCAGCTGCACCCTTTCAGGGCCCACTTTACTGAAACAGGTGCTCTGTGCCCCTGGTTGGGTATGCAGGTTCACAAAACAGGGTGAGATCCTGTCCAAGCCAAGAATTTTCCTGAAGACCTAGCTCACTAGAGCTCTCCTCCAGAGCAAAGGGGATAGAGGAGATGTATGGAGGAGTCTTTGCCTTTCCCTGTGAGTGTGGGGCTAGTCCTACGGCCCCAAGCTCAGGGATATGCCTCTAAGAAAGGAATGGCAAGAAGCACTATTCTTGGAGGTTGGGACAGGGAGTTCGCAGCATGTGGGGAAAGAAAGACTTCTTCGGGGAAGAAGAGCACCACGGGGTGTGTTTGCAAGCCTCTATTTGGAAGGAACAGGTTTGCTTATACAACTCAAGACCTCCAGATCTGCTCAGAGGACTGAAGTTCCAGAGACAGGGCCATGTATCTCC
>NW_017191635.1:0-21563 GCF_001704415.2 Capra hircus
GAGTGGTTAGGTGCTAACAAGTATTGTAGTCATTCATGTTTAGAACCATTCAACTTCAGCTTCTTCAGCAATTACTGGTTGATTAGGGCAGGATGGCAGATTAACTATGTGATAGTGAATGTTTGCTAGGCAATTTGAACGCCCTTAAGACGCCCGGTCCAAATCGTGTAGGATCTGTATTTTGAGTAGAGGTATTTTTACGAACAGATTGCATATCAGTCCGTGTTTGCTATGGCTGCATATTTCAAGACACTCTTTCTTGTATTCCATTGATTATGATGTGCATACTCTTTGCGTCTAAGGAAGAGTAAGTTCGTAGACCCAAACCCAGAATTTAGTAGACGCGAAACTTATCCAGTATTAGACGTGCCTCTTGAGTTAATGGGATTTGCGCCCCCGATTTTCTGGACAAGGCACAGGTGAATGCTTTAAGCCTGAGTTCCGGTACTGGGAGTATCCCACCTGCCGCACATCTGTCAGATCTTTCTCCGCCCAGCCGCGCAAAATGAGAGTGTTTGAACGTCACTCTCAGTAGATCGGGACGACTCTCCTGGTTTACACTATTCCTCATTGTCGTCTGAGTTTGATTCATGGATTTGCAGCCTAATGCTGTGCGAGAACCTACATTCATCGTGTTCACTATCGAATTAGTTGGTCCTCTGAACTATAGGGCAGTGGGCGCCTTGATGATGTATCACCGTGAATCATAGTGCACTTATGCACATGGCTGTGTGAAAGTTGGCATTCCTATTCGGAGGGCCTCGTGTGGGTCTAGCACAGTTCCGTGCACCCGAAGTGCCCAGGACTAGTCTGCGATAAGCAAGAACCAAAACTAAAAAAAAAAAAAAAAAAAAACGGGGAAGAGGCCCTGCCGTCAAGGTCCCACCCGCGGCTTAGAGGCGAGCCCAACTTCTCGCCTTTCCTTAGCTCTTGTTTTAGAGGATGAGATCCTTTCCCTGGCCGGTGAGATTGAGTTCGAGGAAAAAGAATTCCCTGGAGCCATGGGCTGCGCAGGCTCAAGAACTTCCAAGAACGAGACACTCCTGGGTATCTCTGCAATTTGCAGCAGGCGGTTATTAGATGCCGACTCATGACCCGCTCTGGCTGGCCTCAGGACGGGTCCATGACGAGTTATCGGCGTCTCTGGGGTTCTTTCCTGCCGATGCTGCGGGCCTAGACTTGTGTGGGGTCGGTGTTGGATCGAGGACTTCTTCCCCGTGAGCATGATTGGGGTATTTAGGGTCTCCCAAGCGGCGTCATCTGTCATCGAGTAGGGGGCATGGCCCGTGGTTTCTCCGAGCGTTAGCAGCAGCCTGTCGCGCTTCCTTGTGTTGATCACGATCGGGTTTGCCGAGCTTTCCCCGGAGGTGTTTTTCGCTCGTATTTGTTTCTCAGTGGCGTTGTTCTTACTGCCCGTTGTGTGTGAGTCGATCTCGCTTGGGTGAGGCATCGCTAATTGTGCGAGTGTCTTTTTAGTGTGTATCTGTTTCGCACGGTATGTGTCTCTGCAGTTGAGGGGATCCTATGGGAATTTTGTGGCCGCGTTGAGGGTCTTGTCGATTTCTATTGGTGGAGGGTCCTTTGAGAGCGCGTGCTTCGTATGACCTCGGGGAGGGACCGCCGTGCTGGGAATTCTTTCCGACGCCGCAGAGAAGTATCCTTCTCTCGAAGGAGGTGAACGGCGTCTCTGAGTTGTTGGGCCTAGTGCTCCCTTTCGTCCGAGTTGGAGCTGGTATGTCGAGGGAACTTTTGTGTTGCGCAGCGTGTGTGAGGGACCCTTTGGTTTCGATTTTAGGTGTTGAATGCCGGAGACGCCTCGCGGATGGGCCTCATTCCTTGAAGGGAATCTGCTTGGTTTTCGGAGTTGGGTGGTACTTCGATTGACGGGGCTCGGGGAAGCTTCTGGTGGCCTCTCAGAAGGCAGTCACGATGCGAGTTTGATTCGGGGCCTCTCCGGGATTCTCTTCCCGTCGATGCCGGACTAAGCTTGTACTGGTCGGATCGGCTGAGGTTTATCTCCCAGTGGTGATGGTCTTGGGGTTTCTGGAGTTCCAGGTGGATGTCAGTTCGTTCGAGTCCGTGGGATTCAGTGAGCTTTTCGTCCTTTTTACCGAGCGTGGTAGAGCTATTACCTATCCATTTTGCCTATTAATTCTATCTGGCAAGTATTCTATATGCGCTATGCAGTTCCTCTGCAAGGCATAGATAGCAGGGGAATACTGAAGGTATGATTTCCATTCCCTTCTCGAAGATCGATACACATTCGTCAGACTAAAATCCACTACATTGACCGATCTGTCTTTGAGTGTGGCTTTTCCGTCAGAGGCTGTTCCGTATCCTCAAGTGACAGCCACCAGTCCACGAAGCGTTTCCCCGAGGGCATGGATCAATCATCATTGAGTTAGAGCATACAAGCGTCAGTGTGCACTCGGTCCCATGCTTATCAGGATGGCTAGTGTATTCGTGTGGTGATTGTATTGTTTAAACTCTGTCAGTGATTATCGTCGGTTGAATTGACGGCAGTGCAACGGGGAACAGGCTTTCCCAGGAATTGCTGCAGACATCTGGGGAACTCGGGCGAGGAAATCCCCTTGATTAGCATGTATTCACAAAACACTACTTGTCATCCTTGGTTTTACTGTTATCTTGGGGATGTGGCCGCGAATTCCAGTTTATCTTTTGACAGACCTAGTTTGCTCTCTAACAATCAGCGCCTGCTAAGCTGCTGTCTCCTGTTTGTTATCCTTGGAAAATGATTGCTCTTTCACTGACTCTGAATTTGGAGGATGTAGATTCCCTCTATCGTCTTGGGCGATCCTTGTGCGCGACCGAGCAACAGCATTATGTTGATACTAAATCAGCATCGTTTCTCGTATAATTTAATTAAACAAATACATTCTATATTATTACAAAACCGAGTGTGTAGGGAGACAGATAAATTCTATAAACGAATTTTAATACTTAGCTTTAATGAACTAAAAAACTCCATAATCTCTAGACAAGTACGAAACGATTTTTTTCTTCTAAGCTGGGTATACAGTTATGGAAAAGGAATTGCTTTGGTCTCTCGCGATGCTTGAGGCGGGACTCTTCTGTTCTCTGTGTGTGGGTAAGACGGTTGCTATATAACGTTGTGATTCTTGGGTTGCTAGCAGGGATCCGTGTGAAAGGTCCCTTTGGAGTTCCGGTGTTGCGTGATTACCTTCTTTCTCGAGCCGATGAAACCGGAACTAGTAGCCCATCCAAGCTCCTCTGCTCCGATGGTTTTTCATGGGCCCAAAAGAATACTGGGTTGGTATACATTCTCCAGGAATCTTCCTGACTCAGGAGAATGGAACTTTGGATTCTCCATTCGACTGCAGAATTCTTTATCCATTAGCTCAGGAAAATTGTCATCCGCCTCATCTTTTTCGGCCTGGAGAGGGCCACTCCTTGGTATTTTCTCGAGTTGCGGCATTGTCCCGATTAACATCGGCGGGCACCTCGGCGCTCCTCTAGGTGACCTCCCAAGGAGATTTAGGAACATCCAATGACCGAAGTTGCTCAAGGTTGGAGAAGCTTAGCATTTCTTCCTTCGAGCGAAAGCACGCTTCTAGATCTTGATGTGGATTTCTCTTCCAAGATAAGATTAGAGAACAGCCAGGTGCTATTGGGTTTTCTCAGTTGCTGCTGGGGTTCTTGAACAACACATCAACAAGAATTCCAGAGTACTTCTGAGTCTCGCGCAGGCGGTGGTCTCTTGTTCCGAGAGAGGAATGGACATTGCTATCCTCCGGTGTCAAAGAGCCAGATAATGAAAGTGTGATCCATCCTTTGCTTATCGCAGTGGTCAACGTAAATCACGAGGGTGTCCTGAGCAGGAAGGCGTATTTCACAATTCAATAGGAGACTTTGCCCACGGGTTTCCCGAGGCTTTCACAGGGCGTGCACGTTTGCCACAGGCAATGTGGTCGTTGCTCGTCCTTGAAAATCGAGGGCAGTGCGGGAAAAGTGTTTGTCTGATGGACTGGAAGGCTTTGGAGGCTTACTCTGGGACTGTGCAACGAATCGATAGTATTACTCTACGGCCCTTTCCTGTGGTGCGCTCTTTGAGTAAGTCCGATGGACATTGATAACCGGAAATTTGGATATTCACTGCCTTCGCATCCCGGAGATCCTCTGCATTGGTTACGACGATTGGAAATCGAAACGAATGCTCCTGTGGATGTGGGGGGCTCGCCGTGATTCTTGAGTGAGCCAAGTTGTTTATAGATGTCGGGATTTTGGTTTGCATCGCAGGTCTGTGAATCATGGGCAGGACCTTCTTTGCGAACGTTTCCAATGTTAGTGTGTTTGCTACGGACCGACAGACATCTCATGCTGGAATGGGATATTTCCGGGCTAGACTAGCGGGCGTAATCCTGGGATTTTGTCCTTTGAGTTTGCAGGGGTGCCTGGAACTTTATGTCAGGGGACCTCCCAGAGCCGTCTGTGCTCATGGAAACGTGGACCAGTCAAGTTCACCATGACGAGGATATTGGCTCGGATGGTGTGCGGCGTCGGGATTTCAACCCCTGGCGCGATGCCGGAGGCTAGATCTTTGTTGGATACGTGCCGGACTGTGCTTCTCTCATGCAGAATGGTCTTTGTGTGCTGTTTTCGTGGGTGTCCCATTGGGGAGTAGAAGTCCTTCGTTTCCGAAACACGTGGGGATGCCACGTTTGCTCTTTCCATATCCGATCTGTTTAGCACTTGGCTAGGTGTCCGCTTGCTATCGCTTTGGATCCTGGGTGAATCTGCTTGAACTTTCCTCGGGCTTGTACCATCGACAGAGGCTTATCATCACGTGGGTTTGCAGGGATTTACCACGTGCACCTCCGGTGGTGTGCGTTCCATCTGGCTTGAAGTCGAGCAGCAATGCAGGGAAACGGGTTTCCTGGAGATTGAGATATCTGGAGCTCTGGGATCGTGCTTGACCTCGAATGCTACGTCGTCCCATGCATCTTTCTGTGGGCTTGAAAAGAGGGCTCCTCTCGACGATGCCAGGGAAACGCCGGCGATCTTTCAGCGACAACGCAGGGAAAGGTTCTTCTCTCGAGCTGGGGTCCAGTTGGATTCGCGTAATCTCTGTGATGTATGCTGCCTATATTTTCTATGGGTGGAGAAATAGCAAATGCCATAAGAATCTCAACGACTTACTGTCGGAACACGAATTTTGAGTTTTGCTGATGCCAAAACGTGCAGTATCACGCATAGTGTTGACTATTTGTAGTATCCCAGTAGGATTGTGATGGTATTCAGCTCGAGGCCTCAAGGATGGGCTCCTATATTCGACTGTCTGATGGGCGACGAAAACGCTCCCCTGAGGTTTCTTGAGTTTGCCGGAGGTGCTAGTGATTTTCGACAAGCGAATGATGCTCAGGGTCGCGCTACTGGACTGCTCAGGAAAGGCAGTCACCATTCGCAGTTGTCCGGCTGCTCCGGTGAACTATCTTCTTTACCCGGATCGAAATGAGGGGCCTGAACCTTGAGGTGGTATGTCCCCCGAAGCTGTGTTTTAGAAGAAGTGCCAGAGACCTGATTATACCTTCTCCATTGCTGACCTTGAGAATTCTGGTCTTATGGGTTCCTCATATGGCAGTGTTCTAGGTCATCGCTGTGGGGGTGGGCCATGCACGTGCGCTTTTTCCTGAGACGTAGCACAGCAGTGTCACGTCCCTTGCGTGGGATAAACGATTGTGCTTTCTCGAGATTGTAGAGCACATACCAACGGAGGCAATTTTCTACCGAGGCTTTCCAAGGGGCGTGTCTCTAAACAGTCTTCTTGGATTCAAAACTCGTGGTGTGGAGTCGATCCTTAGCCTTGGAACGCGAGACAGTGCAGGAGAAGACAGTGTGTTCCCGTAGGATCTGGAACTGGAGATACCTGAAATGGAGAACCTAAGGCAGAATTTTAGGTTTACGACTGTGGAGCTTCTCTTTCACATTTTCCTGTTGGTTGACGAGGTTAGTCCTTATTTGGAGGACTGTGAAAAGCCTATTAGACGGTGGTAGTGAACATGGAATTCTTTCCGTGCCACCGCGGAAGATACTAAGAGTTCCGTCTCTCGTCTGGAGCTGGAATGGTAGGATAACGTTTGCTGAGATTCCCATAGAGAAAGTGGCGGTGCTCTCAGTAGTCCTCTCGGAGGGTGGAGACGGATGATCGGGATTCTTGGTTGCGCAGTGTGTGAGTTTGGAGTTAGCGGATGTTAGATGTTTAGCATGATAGACACCTCCCACGAGCAACGAATGGGCTGACTCATGATCCATATGCCTGGGGATAGAACTCTCTGGATTTCTCAGATACTCTGGTGTGCGGTCAAGTTGTTGCCCAGGAGCTCAAGATGCGGACTTAGACCGGGGGACCTAAGGGACCAGTGTCTGGCTGGCCTCGGATAAGGCCGTCCATGCGTTGCTTTGGGGGCTCATGTGATTCTTTCCATCGAATGCCAATCGGGTACTTAACAGGACTTGGATGGACAATAACGTGGAGTCACGGTGCCACCGGAACCTGAAGACAGAATCTCAGCTCTTACTCCAAAGTAGTTGAACGATGAAAAATAGGTGGGGTTTCTGGAGCTCTCCCAGATGAGCAGTCGGCGTCCCAGTCCACGTGCCTCGTGGTGCGGATGCGGTGCGTTTCGTACCGGACTGTAGCAGCGTGTCACGTTCCTTCGCTTCGTTGGTTATCGAAGTCGTACTCTCATGTGCTTTCCCTCGCGTGTATTTTTACACTTGATTCTTGGTGTTATCCCCGACGATGGTTTCACGGCCTGTACCAGTGCCACCGGGGTCTGAGTACCGATCCTTCGGCTATGAAAGTGTGAGGCCTGTGCAGGAAAACGGCTGCCCTGAGATTGGGCTTGAGACATCATGAGGACAGAAACACTCGCTGCAAGAAGCACAATCGTGCACGACATTTGGGGAATGTGAACATCAATCGACGTGGCAGTCTTCTCTTGCCTTTTTCCTGCGGAGGTGCCTCTATTGACTTGACGTCTGGGAACGCTGCGGTTTTTCAACGAACACACGACCCGGAAGGGATCCTACCTCTGAGCTAGGAGACGGCAAGGTGTTCTACTCTGGGATGTGGGGGACCTCGTGCTTCCTCTCGGTGCGAGACGGGTAAGTCGGAGGATTCTTTGATGAGCGAAGGAGAGTGAGACCCTTTGGAAGTTCCAGTCGTTAGCAATCTGTAATTAGAATCGACATGTCCTCTAGGAGTAAAGTGGCCTCATCTCGCTGGAGGGAGACCTGTGGATTTTGCTTCGCAGTGAGCGATTGGACGACCACGCCTTGGTAGTTACTTTCGTCGCCCTGCTCGACGGTGACCCGCGACACCCGATACTAGGTGCCTCAGGAAAGTTAAGTAGTCATGCGAGTTATGCTCGGGGAGCAGAGCTAAAAGACCCCTCTGGCTTTGTGATTCTCTCGTCACGAAAGAGTGTGGGCTTAACATTGTGTGGGTCGGTGACTGACTCTGGGATTCCACTCCAGTTGCTGACATGAACGCGACGGTGATATCTGGAGTCTCTCACGGGAGTCAGTCTCCTATGAGTGGGGGCATGGTGACGTTATGATATTCACTACGTACAGCTTAGCGCTGTGTTAATTGTTTCCGTTTCGCTATTGGAATCAATTGTAAATCTGTTGTTTTCGTCATCCTGAAGTTCATTGACTAAAGCGCGTTTCACACGAGTGTCCTTTCGCGGAGGCTTTCCCTGATGTCCTTTCCACAGAGCCTGTCCCACGTGCCACCTTTATGTGTGAGTCGAATCCTCAGCTTGAAATCGACAGCCGGTGAGGAATCAGCCTCTTTCCTGGTCAATGGAATATGCGATGGATTTCTGTCAGAGATCTAGAGGAATGGTGTCACGACCCTAAGGCTCTATCTCCTCTTCTCTGTGGAGCGCGCGCTCTTTGGGTTCGATGGAACCAAGATGCGGAAGGCTGAGTGAGTGATTTTTGTTTCCGATCACGAGCGGAAACTTGATTGCGCCTTACTTAGCTGGAGGCCAGAAGGGGTGCTCTGCATGCTCGGGACGGATAATCATAGGAGTACATCGCGTGCTTCTCTGAGTGGTGGACTGGTTATGTCAGCCCTAATTTAAAAGGAACTTATTGAGATGCGCTTAGGTGTGATAGCGAACTTTTGAATTTCCAAAAGGGTTAAGATGTTTTAAGCCTCGAGGCCTCAGCAGGAAATGGGCTCATCTGCTGAGAGGCAGGATCATGGATTATTTCTGAGTTGCGGCCGATGTGCACTCTCGACTTTCCGTGGGGATCAAGACCCGCTTGTGGCTCAAGAAGGCGTTCCATAGCGGGTTAGCTCATGGGACCCACCCAGGACCTCTCAGTCAGGCTTCTTGCGTCCGATGCTGGGCCTAAGCATTGTTGTGGAGATCAAAGTGCGGAACCTGAGGATCTCTCTCCAAGTAGACTGCATGGATTTCGGGTTAATTCTGCGTATCTCTCGCAGGGTCGAGTCAAGTCTTCGTCATCGAGTAGGGTGTCACGTGATAGTTTTGCGGTCTTGTATGAGCCCGATTGTAGTCTGTCGCGCTTTCTCTTGCGTGGAATACAGGCAGGATATCTTGTGGAGTTTCTCTCGTGTCTTCTCACCATGGTGGTTTTCCCCAGGGCTTCCCCAGCGGGCTGTCCTCGTATATTGGGGTGTGCCCATGGTGTGAGCCGGATTCTCGGGTTCCATTGGAAAGTTCGAAGCGAGTTGCATGAGGACACAGAGTATTCCCTGGGTGGCTGATATCTGGGGGGATTGGGAATGGTGGACAGACCCTGGGGTTCCCTATTCGGTTAGTCTGTGGATGGAGAAGCGCCTTCTCTTGGAGGGCATTTGGAGATCGCATGGAATTCTTTCCCGACACGCGAGCGGAAAGTTTAGGAGAATGTATAGCTCGCTCGAGCCTTAGAGCGGAACGGGCCTCTCTTCGGAATGTCCAGGCGTCTCGTGCTTACCCTCTCAGTTATTAGGGCAACGGGTATTGATATGCGGGAGCCGTGGAACTTCTTGTTTGCGAGCAGGTGGTCTGAAGCGCCACTTTGGCAGTTCCGAGGGTTAGGTAGTGATTGACCCTCGAGAAGCCTCACGGAATGGGGCTTTCTCTCGCCTGGGGGGAACCTCCTCGATTTTCTCGAGTTGGGGCAAGGTCTCGTCTTATCGGAGGTCAGGTCCACTCTGCGGTTTTGGGCCTCAGGAAGGCCATTCCCATGCGAGGTTGCTCGGTTGAGGGACATACTACGGTCTCTCGGGATGTCCTCCCCCAGTCGATTATGCCAGGGGAAGCTAGCCTTGAGTAGTGGGTCTAGTTGCGGAGGCAGTTGTGCGGATTCCTTTACGGTGCACGATATGTGCAGAGTCATTTTCGCAACCGGAGGATCTTCATTGCGAGTTCATCACACGGGATGATTTTAGTGCGTCTAGAGCTCGGTCGGTGGGGGCATGCACGGTGCCGCTTATCCTTGCCGAGCTGTGCATCAGTTACCCTATCCCTTCGCTGGATCAAGTGGTATCATGCGTGGCTATCATTCCGGGCATTCTCCACGCGTTATTCCCAAGGGCTTGTCTCCACTGTGCCACCGTGGTTTGAGTCGATCCTCGCTTGAAAGTCGAGGCAGTGCGGGGAATACAGGTTTTCCCTGGACTGGAGTGAGACATCTGGGGGACTCTGGGAATGGTGGTATATCCCTGGAGATCCTCTCGCCTTTCCTTTGGAGAGGCGCCTCCTCTTGAGATGCCATGGGAACCCGGGAATTCTTTCCCGCCTACGCAGGGAAAGGATCCCTCCTCTGAGCTAGGAGCCGGAAACGGGCTCCTCTGGATATGGGCGGGATTCTCTCCTCCTCTCGGGTGGAGACGGGTATGTCGGGGAACTTCTTGAGTTGCAGCAAGGGTGAGAAGGACCCTTTAAAAGTTCCAGAGTTTAGGTGTGATTAGCCTCGAGACGCCTCAGCGGAAATGGCCACATCTCGCCTGGAGGGGAGAACCTCCTGGATTTTCTCGAGTTGCGGCAGGTGCTCTCGAATTGCTAAGGGTTCCTCAGGGACCCGCTCTGGTGGCCTCTGGAACGGCCAGTCCCCATGCGAGTTGCTCGGGGCCTCTCGGATTCTCTCCGGTCGATGCTGGGGCTTATAGAACTTGTGTGGAGTCGGTGGCGGACCTGAGGTTTCTCTCCAGTGCTGACATGGATCTTGGGGCACTACTGGAGTCTTCCCAGGGGAGTCATTCCTCGTACGACTGGGGGCATGCACGTGGCTTTCCTCCCAAGCTGTAGCAGCAGTGTCACGCTACCCTTCGCGTGGATCAAGGGATCTGTGGCTTTCCCTCGAGGATTTCACACGAGGCTTTCCCACAGGGCTGTTCCACGTGCCACCGTGGTGTGAGTCGATACTCGCTTGAAAATCGAGGCAGTGCAGGGAAAACAGGTTTCCATGGAATGGACTGAGATATCTGGGGACTCTGGGAATGGTTGGCACGACCTGAGTTCCTCTCACCTTTCCTGTGGAGAGGCCTCCTCTTGAGATACGACGGGAACGCCGGGAATTCTTTCCCGAACACACAGGGAAAGGATCCCTCCTCTCGAGCTAGGAGGCGGAAACGCGCTCCTCTGGATGTGGGCGGGACTTTCGGGCTTCCTCTCGAGTGGAGACGGATATGTCGGGGAACTTCTTCAGTTGCGGCAAGGTTGTGGAAGGACCCTATGGAAGTCCCAGAGGTTAGGTGTGATTAGCCTCGAGACGCCTCAACTTAAATGGACCTCATCTCGCCTGGAGGGGAGAACCTCCTGGATTTTCTCGAGTTGCGGCAGGTGCTCTCGACTTACGACGGGGACCTTAGGGACCCGCTCTGGTGGCCTCAGGAAAGCCAGTCCCCATGCGAGTTGCACGGGGGCCTCTCGGGAATTCCTCTCCCGTTGATGCTGCGGGCCTAAGACCTTGTGTGGTGTCGGTTCCGGAACCTGAGGTTTCCTCTCCAGTGCTGACATGGATCTTGGGGTACTTCTGGAGTCTTCCCAGGGGAGTCATTCCTCGTACCGACTGGGGCATGCACGTGCGCTTTCCTCCCGAGCTGTAGCAGCAGTGTCACGCTACCTTCGCGTGGATCAAGGGATCTGTGGCTTTCCCTCGAGGCTTTCCCCACGAGGCTTTCCCACGAGGCTTTCCCACAGGGCTGTCCCACGTGCCACCGTGGTGTGAGTCGATCCTCGGCTTGAAATTCGAGGCAGGGCAGGGAAAAAAGTTTCCCTGGAATGGAATGAGACATCTGGGGGACTCTGGGAATGGTGGCAACGCCCTGGAGCTCCTCTCGCCTTTCCTGTGGAGGCGCCTCCTCTTGAGATGCGATGGGAACCGGGAAATCTTTCCGACCACGCAGGGAAAGGATCCTCCTCTCGAGCTAGGAGGCAGAAACGGGGCTCCTCTGGATGTGGCGGGAACTCTCGTGTTTCCTCTCGAGTGGAGACCGGTATGTCGGGGAACTTCTTGAGTTGCAGCAAGGGTGTGAAGGACCCTTTGGAAGTTCCAGAGGTTAGGTGTGATTAGCCTGGAGACACCTCAGCGGAAATGGCCTCATCTCGCCTGAGGGGAGAATCTCCTGGATTTCTCGAGTTGCGGCAGGTGCTCTCGACTTACGAATGGAACCTCAGGGACCCGCTCCGGTGCCTCAGGAAAGGCCAGTCCCCATGCGAATTGCTCGGGGCCTCTAGGGATTCCTTTCCCGTCGATACTGGCGCCTAAGACCTTGTGTGGAGTCGGTGCCATAAACTGAGGATCCGCTCCAGTGCTGACATGGATCTTGGGTACTTCTGGAGTCTCCCCAGGGGAGTCAGTCCTCGTCTCAAGTGGGGGCATGCACGTGCGCTTTTCTCCCGACATGTAGGAGCAGTGTCACGCTTCCCTTCGCATGGATCAGGGGATCTGTGGCTTTCTCTCGAGGCTTCCCACGAGGCTTTCCCACGAGGCTTTCCCACGAGGCTTTCCCACAGTGCTATCCCACGTACCACCGTGTTGTGAGTCGATCCTCGCCTTGAATTTCGAGGCAGTGCATGGTAAACAGGTTTCCCTGGAATGGACTGAGACTTCTGGGGGACTCAGGGAAAGGTGGCACGACCCTGGAGTTCCTCTCGCCTTTCCTGTGGAGAGTGCCTCCACTTGAGATGCGACGGGAACGCCGGGAAATCTT
This sequence comes from Capra hircus, assembly GCF_001704415.2. Taxonomy (NCBI): domain Eukaryota; kingdom Metazoa; phylum Chordata; class Mammalia; order Artiodactyla; family Bovidae; genus Capra; species Capra hircus. Next base: position 12,221 of record NW_017191635.1, read on the forward strand.
TCCCGACCACGCAGGGAAATGATCACTCCTCTCGAGCTAGGAGGCGGAAACGGGGCTTCTCTCGATGTGGGTGGGACTCTCGTGCTTCCTCTCGAGTGGAGACGGGTATGTCGGGGAACTTCTTGAGTTGCAGTAAGGGTGTGAAGGACCCTTTGGAAGTTCCAGAGGTTAGGTGTGATTAGCCTCGAGACGCCTCAGCGGAAATGGGGCTCATCTCGCCTGGAGGGGAGAACCTCCTGGATTTTCTCGAGTTGGTGCAGGTTATCTCATCTTACAACGGGGCCCACAGGGACCCACTCTGGTGGCCTCAGGAAAGGCCAGTCCCCATGCGAGTTTCTCGGGGTCTCTCGGGATTCCTCTCCCGTCGATGCCGGGGCCTAAGACCTTGAGTGGATTCAATGCTGGAACCTGAGGATTCCTCTCCAGTGCAGACATGGATCTTCGGGGAATTCTGGAGTCTCCCCAGGGGCGTCAGACCTCCGCTCGCGTGGGGGCATGCACCTGCGCTTTCCTCCCGAGCTGTAGCAGCAGTGTCACCCTTCCCTTCTCATGGATCAAGGGATCTGTGGCTATCACTCGAGGCTTTCCCATGAGGCTTTCCCACGAGGCTTTCCCACGAGGCTTTCCCACAGGGCCGTCCCACCTGCCACCGTGGTGTGAGTCGATCCTCGGCTTGAAAGTCGAGGCACTGCAGGGAAAAATGTTTTCTCTGGAATCACTGAGACATCTGGGGGACTCTGGGAATGGTGGCACGACCCTGGAGTTCCTCTCGCCTTTCCTGTGGAGAGCGCCTACTCTTGAGATGCGACTGAAACGCCGGGAATTCTTTCCCGACCACTCAGGGAGAGGATCCCTCCTCTCGAGCTAGGAGGCGCAAAAGGGGCTCCTCTGAATGTGGGCGGGACTCTCGTTCTTCCTGCTTGAGTGGAGACGGGTATGTCGGGGAACTTCTTGAGTTGCAGCAAGGGTGTGAAGGACCCGTCGGAAGTTCCAGAGGTTAGGTGTGATTAGCCTCGAGACGCCTCAACTTAAATGGGCCTCATCTCGCCTGGAGGGGAGAACCTCCTGGATTTTCTCGAGTTGCGGCACGAGCTCTCGACTTAGGATGGGGACCTCAGGGACCCGCTCTGGTGGCCTCAGTAAACGCCAGTCCCCATGGGAGTTGCTCTGTGGCCTCTCCGGATTCCTCTCCCGTCGATGCCGGGGCCTAAGGCCTTGTGTGGAGTTGGTGCCGGAACCTGACGATTCCTCCCAAGTGCTGACATGGATCTTGGGGTACTTTTGGAGTCTCCCCAGCGGAGTCAGTCCTCGTCTCTAGTGCGGGCATGCACGTGCGCTTTCCTCCTGAGCTGTAGCAGCAGTGTCACGCTAGCCCTTCGCGAGGTGAAGGGATCTGTGGCTTTCCTCGAGGCTTTCCCACGAGGCTTTTCCACGAGGGTTTCCCACAGGGCTGCCCCACTTGCCACCGTGGTGTGAGTCGATCCTCGGCTTGAAATTCGAGGCAGTGCAGGGAAAACAGGTTTCCCTGGAATGGACTGAGACATCTGGGGGACTCTGGGAATGGTGGCACGACCCTGGAGTTCCTCTCGCCTTTCCTGTGGAGAGCACCTCCTCTTGAGATGCGACGGGAATGCCGGGAACTCTTTCCCAACCACGCAGGGAATGGTTCCCTGCTCTCGAGCTATCAGGCGGAAACGGGGCTCCTCTTGATGTGGGCGGGACTCTCGTGCTTCCTTTTGAGAGGAGACGGGTATGTCGGGGAACTTCTTGAGTTGCAGCAAGGATGTGAAAGACCCTTTGGAAGTTACAGAGGTTAGGTGTGATTAGCCTGGAGACGCCTCAGCAGAAATGGGCCTCATCTCGCCTGGAGGGGAGAACCTCCTGGATTTTCTCGAGTTAGGGCAGGTGCTCTCGACTTACGACGGGGATCTCAGGGACCCGCTCTTGGGGCCTCAGGAAAGGCCAGTCCCCATTCGAGTTGCTCGGGGCCTCTCGGGATTCCTCTCCCGTCGATGCCGGGGCCTAAGACCTTGTGTGTAGTCGGTGCCAGAACCTGAGGTTTCCTCTCCAGTGCTGACATGGATCTTGGGGTACTTCTGGAGTCTCCCCAGGGGAGTCAGTCCTCGTCTCGAGTGGGGGCATGCATCTGCGCTTTCCTCCCGAGCTGTAGCAGCAGTGTCATGCTCCCGTCGCGTGGATCAAGGGATCAGTGGCTTTCCCTTGAGGCTTCCTCACGAGGCTTTCCCATAAGGTTTTCAGACAAGGCTTTCCCACGAAGCTTTCCCACAGTGCTGTCCCACAGGGCTGTCCAACGTGCCATCGCGGTGTGAGTCGATCCTCGGCTTGAAAGTGGAGGCAGTGCAGGGAAAACTGGTTTCCCTGGAATGGACTGAGACATCTGTGGGACTCTCGAATGGGGCCTGATACTGGAGTTCCTCTCGCCTTTCCTGTGGAGAGCGCCTCCTCGTGAGATGCGATGGGAATGCAGGGAATTCTTTCCCGACCACGCACTGAAAGGATCCCTCCTCTCGAGCTTGAGGCAGAAAAGGGGCTCCACTGGATATGGGCGGGATTCTTGTGCTTCCTCTCAAGTGGAGACGGGTGTGTCGGGGAACTTCTTGAGTTGAAGCAAGGGTGTGAAGGACTCTTTGGAAGTTCGAGAGTTTAGGTGTGATTAGCCTCGAGATGCCTCAGCGGAAATGGGCCTCATCTCACCTGGAGGGGAGAACCTCCTGGATTTTCTCGAGTTGCGGCAGGTGCTCTCGACTTACGACGTGGACCTCAAGGACCCGCTTTGGTGGCCTGAGGAAAGGCCAGTCCCCATGCAAGTTGCTCGGGGCCTCTCGGGATTCCTCTCCCATCGATGTCGGGGCCTAAGACCTTGTGTGCAGTCGGTGCTGGAACCTGAGGATTCCTTTCCAGTGCTGACATGGATCTTGGTGTACCTCTGGCGTCTCCCCAGGGGATTCAGGCCTCGTCTCGAGTGGGGGCATGAGCGTGCCCTTTCCTCCCATGCTGTAGCAGCAGTGTCACGCTTCTGCTTGCGTGGACCAAGGGATCTGTGACTTTCCCTCGAGTCTTTCCCACGAGGCTCTCCCACAGGGCTGTCCCACGTGTCTCGGTGGTGTGAGCCGATCCTCGGCGTGAAAGCCAAGGCAGTGCAGGGAAAACAGGTTCCTGTGGAATGGACTGAGACATCTGGGGGAGTCTTGGAATGGTGGCATGACCCTGCAGTTCCTCTCCCCTTTCCTTTGGAGAGCGCCTCCTCTTGAGATGCGATGGGAATGCCGGGAATTCTTTCCCGACCAAGTAGGGAAAGGATCCCTCATCTCGAGCTACGAGCCGGAAACGGAGCTCCTCTGGATGTGGTCGGGACCCACGTGCTTCCTCTTGAGTGGAGACGGGTATGTCGGGGAACTTCTTGAGTTGCAGCATGACTGTGAGAGATTCTTTAGAAGTTCCAGAGTTCACGTGTGATTAGCCTCGAGACACCTCAGTGGAAACGGGCCTCATCTCGCCTGCAGGGGAGAACCTCCTGGATTTTCTCGAGTTGCGGCAGGTGCTCTCGAGTTACGACAGAGACCTCAGGGACCCGCTCTGGTGACCTCAGGAAAGGCCAGTCCCCATGCGAGGTGCTAGGGGGCCTCTCAGGATTCCTCTCCCGTAGATGCCGGGTCCTAAGACCTTGTGTGGAGTCGGGACCGGAACCTGAGGATTCCTCTCCATTGCTGACATGGATCTTGGGGTACTTCTGGTGTCTCCCCAGGGGAGTCAGTCCTCGGCTCGAGTGGGGCATGCACGTGCGCTTTCCTCCCGAGCGGTAGCAGCAGTGTCACGCTTCCCTTCTCGTGGATCAAGGAATCTGTGGCTTTCCCTGGAGTCTTTCCCATGAGGCTTTCCCACAGGGCTATTCCACTTGCCACCATGGTGTGAGTCGATCCTCGGCGTGAAAGTCGAACCAGTGCAGGGAAAACAGGAACCTCCTTCCCCACAGTAGGGGATACACTGTCCCCTTGGGCGGGTATCTCCAGGGCACTCGCGCTGGGGGGTTGCCCGTGGAGGTGCGGGCCTCAGGCTCCACGTGAGAAAAGCCCCAAATGGCATTAGCTGCCAGTCCAGATGCTGGCCCCTCAGGTCTCTGGCCGGAGCCTTGGGCTCCAGGCAACTCAAAGCCCTCGGCGGTGGCACTCTGGACTGCTGTAGGGAAAGGATGCCAAGAGCCCACGGAGGAGTTGGGGAGGGGGCATGGGGGAAACGGAGGCGAGGACAGCGAGGGATCTAGGTGGAGGCGCTGGAGAGAGCGTCTGGTGTCCCGGAATGCCTCGGAGGAGACAGCGGGGGACAGTCGAGGCCCAGGGACCTGTGGAATGTGAAAAGGTGGGAAATCCCAGAGCAAGGCAGGCTGGGAAAGGGGGCGTTGGTGGCCAATTCAAAGGGACCTAGGGGCGTTTCCTGGGCGGTGAGTTCCCTTGGCACTGCTGAGGGCCCCTCATTGATCCACTCGGGGTTGAACCCACCCCCCGCTGCGAGGGAGGGCCACAAACCAAAGCCCCCGAACTGCCCGCTCACCCCAACGGGGATCTTGGCGGTCCAGGGCACAGCCGTGCCCAGGAAAAGCCCACTCGCTCCACGGGACTCCGTCCAGGGTCTCTGCTTGGAAAGAGGCCAGGGTCGGCCCCCTCCATCTACCCACCCAAACCCTATTGACGTCAATGGTGGCGGAGACGCCTCCCGTTCTCCAGAGTCCTGAGCTGCTGGGTCCCCGCCCACTCGGCCAGCAGTCTGCAGCGTGCCCGTGTGCCTCTCCCACCATGGCTTCGTCCGGCTCCTCCAGCACCTCAAGCGGTACGTTTGCCCTCGGTCCCTGTGGTCGGATCACATCTCAGGGGATTTGCGGGTGGCCTGGGCAAGGGCTCTCGGCCAATGTGTTGACCCCCCTCCCACCCGAGAACGGCTGGGACCCATCGGCCAGGCCCGGGGTTCCGAGGCGTCAGGTGTGCCCAAATTCGGAGGGCGTGGCATCGTTCGTTCATCTTGCTCCTTTGGCACACACATGGCTTCTCCTTTCTCTTTTCTGGGAAGACAGTGTTGTTTCAGGGGGCGTGCTGCGGGGGGCCGGGGGCCGGGGTTGGGGGTGGTGGGAGCAGGTGCTTTCCTGGGATGAGGCCCTTTATCCTCACATCTTCATGTGGGAATGGGAGTCGGGGAGCTCTGTGGCCTTGCTGCCTTCAGTGGCTTCCTCTGCACAGGGGCCTAGTTGCTTCTGCCTTTTGTCAGGCGTTACGGGGTTTGGGCTTCACTTTGGTGGCCTTGGACTTTGCCTTGGCCTGGGCCTTGGCCTTGCCCTTGGCGTTGCCGTTGCCCTTGCCTTGGTCTTGGGCTTGGCCTTGCCCTGCCCTTGAACTTGACCTTGACCTTGAACTTGAACTTGACCTTGATCTTGAACTTGAACTTGAACTTGGCCTTGACCTTGAACTTGAACTTGAACTTGAACTTCAACTTCAACTTGAACTTGACCTTGACCTTGAACTTGAACTTAAACTTGACTTTGAACTTGAACTTGAACTTGACGTTGAACTTGAACTTGAACTTGAACTTGACCTTGAACTTGACTTTGAACTTGAACGTGACCTTGAACTTGAACTTGATCTTGACCTTGACATTGAACTTGAACTTGACCTTGAACTAGAACTTGAACTTCAACTTGAACTTGAACTTGACCTTGACCTTGACCTTGAATTTGACCTTGAACTTGACCTTGAACTTGAACTTGAACTTGAACTTGTCCTTGAACTTGAACTTGAACTTGAACTTGAACTTGACCTTGACCTTGAACTTGAACCTCACTTTGAACTTGACCTTGACCTTGAACTTGACCCTGAACTTGACCTTGACCTTAAACTTGAAGTTGACCTTGAACTTGAACTTAAACTTCAACTTGATCTTGAGCTTGAACTTGAACTTGACCTTGACCTTGAACTTGAACTTGACCTTGACCAACAACGGGAGACCTCGAGATTTGCTCAGAGCACCGGAGGTCCAGAAGCAGGGCCCTGTATCTCCCCTTCCCTTTGTGATCATTGCAAAGACATTCCTAGCTGATAGCGGGAGTGCCCCTGAAGAAGCAAGCAGTGGGAGTGTGTTTGACACGACTGTGTGCCTTCCTGGCCTCAGCTCCACAAGGGGCCTTTCCTCTCGAAGTAGGCCCCATGTCCCCTTGGGGAGGGTGTCATGCCTCTTTTCTCCTCACAGCCAAAGGGTGGAGCCAAGCTCGCTCTGTCAGAGGTACAAAAACAGCAATTGAATGGATTTTCAAGCTCTTGCTAGGCTGCACCCTTTCAGGGCCCACTTTACTGAAACAGGTGCTCTGTGGCCCCTGGTTGGGTATGCAGGTTGACAAACAGGGTGAGATCCTGTCCAAGCCAAGAATTTTCCTGAAAGACCTAGGCTCACTAGAGCTCTCCTCCAGAGCAAAGGGGATAGAGGAGATATATGGAGGAGTCTTTGCCTTTCCCTGTGAGTGTGGGGCTACTCCCTACGGCCCCAAGCTCAGGGATAACTGCCTCTAAGAAAGGAATGGCAAGAAGCGCTATTCTTGGAGGTTGGGACAGGGAATTCGCAGCATGTGGGGAAAGACAGACTTCTTCGGGGAAGAAGAGGCAACCACCGGGGGTGTGTTTGCAAGCCTCTATTTGGAAGGAACAGGTTTGCTTATACAACTCAAGACCTCCAGATCTGCTCAGAGGACTGAAGTTCCAGAGACAGGGCCATGTATCTCCCCTTCCCTTTGAGATCCTTGCAAAGACATTCCTAGCAGATCGTGGGAGTGCCCATGAAGAAGCAAGCAGCGGGAGTGTGCTTGACATCACTGGCTGCCTACCTGGGCTCAGCTCCTCAAGGGGCCTTTCTCTCCTGGTAGGCCCTATGTCCCTTTGGGAGAGGGTGGTGCCCTCTTCCCTCCACACTGCCAAAGGGTGGAGGTGGAGCAAACTCGTTCACTCCGAGGTAAAAAAAAAAGACAAATTGGATGGATTTTTAAGCTCTTGCTATGCTGCTCCCCTCCAGGACCCACTCGAGCAAACAGGTGCCCTGTGGCCCCTAGGTCGGGTATGCAGGTTCACACACCGGGTGGATCCCGTCAAAGCCAAGAATTTTCCTGACAGACCTAGGCTCACTAGAGCTCTCCTCCAGAGGAAAGGGGACAGAAAAGACGTGTGTGTGGAGGTGGCTCTGCCTTTCCAGGTCCCAATCTCAGGGATAACTGCCCCTAAGAAAGGAACTGCTGCTGCTGCTGCTGCTGCTAAGTTGCTTCAGTCGTGTTCGACTCTGGTGCGACGCCATAGACGGTAGCCACTAGGCTCCCCCGTCCCTGGATTCTCCAGGCAAGAACAGTAAGTGGGTTGCCATTGCCTTCTCCAATGCATGAAAGTGAAAATGAAAGTGCAGTCGCTCAGTCGTGACCCTCAGCTCGTCACAGCCGGGACTGCTACCAGGCTTCTCCGTCCATAGGATTTTCTGAAAGGAACTGCAAGAAGCGCTTTTCCAGGAGGCTGGGAAAGGGAGTTCGCAGGATGTGGGGAAAGAGAGCCTCCTTCGGGGAAGAATAGGCGGCCACTTGTTTTGTGTTGCAAACCTAATTTGGAAGGAACAGGTTAGCTTATACAAAGGGAGACCTCCAGATCTGCTCAGAGGACCAAAGTTGCAGAGGCAGGTCGGTGTATTTTCCTTCACTTTGCGATCCTTGCAAAAGACATTCCTTGCTGATAGATGATTCAGCAAGGGCCTTTGAGACTGTTGTTTTCTTTTCCTAGGTTCAAAGATTCCTTCAGTTCCTAATATAGATATCCTAGAAATTATGTGACATCCGTGAAATGAATCTGATATGTCCTGCGTGCCACAATGCTGTCAGGTTACTAATTCCAAGTTATCATAATTAAAAACATTTCAAGTCGCCAGTTGCCAGTGACACAGATTACATTGTTCTAATTCGTTTCTTAATCTTACATATCAGTGTTCTTTTTAACCCATGGTTCCGTTTCTGATGGTTTCACAAATGATGCCCTTTGCAGAAAATACTGCTTGGCACTTTCAAGTATATACTGGAATATACTTTTTTTTTAAGCGCTCATGGTTTTCGAGTTGCGATTATATTTTGTTTGTTTTTGTTTGTTGCTCTTCTGGTAAGTCTGTAACGCAAGATTGTCGAGATGGAATTTTTAGTCTCCATCTCACTAGGTTAAGAGGATAGAAACAAGTTTCTTAGAATGCAATTTGTTGATAACAGACTATTTGGATTTCTTTACCTTCAATCTGATTTATGAATTTGTTTTCATCATCTGTTTTTTTTGAGTGAAAATCGGTAGAGGAGATTTAAACTTAAGCCTTTATTTAAGATTTTGGTTACATTGTACCGCCGTACCTGGACTGAGCTTTTTTCCCGCATTCTTAGCAAGTTCCCCTTATAACCCGTGTCAGATGTCTTCTCGCGTGGGACGGCAAAGATCCTCATTTGCCTCCAGAGGGACAATCGCAAGCTTTTTATTAGTTGGATCTGCCGCATGACATCAAGAGTCGCATTGAGGCAGCGAGTTGGCTATATAAATTTAGGCCAATGAAATCATGACTAACATAAAAGGAGAAGGTGAGCTAATGTAATTCGGAGGGATGGTGCCTCCATAGATTAGGTAGCCTTGCTACTTTCATAGAAATCATGGGTTAAAATAATTTTTCTTCAAAACTAGCACAAGAGCCTCAGGCTTCTTTCAGAATATGCAATTGAAACATCTAGTCATCCTAGGCATTCAGTTTTTCATTCCAATGTCCAAAGAAAGGCAATGACTTAAAGAAGTATTCATAGGCTTATTTGCTGGGTTTCAGCATTGCAACTTCATAGTCTCACACAGCACTATAAGCTCAATTGCTCCAAAATTTCATCCAAGTTCACATGAATCTGTGAACTGTCCAATGAATTCAAGAAGGATTAGAAAAAAAAAGCAAATAAATAATTTTCAGAGAAACGCAGAGATCATTTACTGCCAACATCCACTGGATAGCATTGAAATTAGCAAGAGAGTTCGCAGAAAAAAAGCACATCTATTTTCTGGCTTTATTGACTATGCGAAAAGCCTTTGACTTTGTGTGGCATTCAAGCAATAAACATCCGGGATAACAATATACTCAAGAAGAAATGGCAATTAAGCGCGAGACCCCCTGACCTGTTCTCTATGAGAAACCTGTATGGCAGGTTCAGGAAAGTAAAACAGTTCGAGACCTTGGACATCGGAAATAACAGACTGGTTAATCTAAATAGAGGATAAAAGGAAATATGTCACAAGGACTCAGT
>NW_017191636.1:0-10688 GCF_001704415.2 Capra hircus
GGTCCCTGATGTCCCCGTCGTAAGTCGAGAGCACTGCTGCAACTCGAGAAAATCCAGGAGGTTCTCCTCTCCTGGCAAGATGAGGCCCATTTCCGATGCTAGAGTCTCGAAGCTAATCACACCTAAACTCTGGAACTTCCAAAGGTCCTTCACACCCTTGCTGCAACTCAAGAAGTTCCCCGACATACCCGTCTCCACTCGAGAGGAAGCACGAGAGTCCGCCCACATCCAGAGGAGCCCCGTTTCCGCCTCCTAGCTAGAGAGAGGGATCCTTTCCCTGCGTGGTCGGGAAAGAATTCCTGGCTTTCCCGTCGCATCTCAAGAGGAGGCGCTCTCCACAGGAAAGGCGAGAGAACTCCAGGGTCGTGCCACCGTTCCAGAGTCCCCCAGATTGTCTCAGTCCATTCCAGGGAAACCTGTTTTCCCTGCACTGCCTCGACTTTCAAGCAAGGATCGACTCACACCCACGGTGGCACGTGGGACAGCCATGTGGGAAAGCCTTATGGGAAAGCCTCGTGAGGAAGCCTCGAGGGAAAGCCACTGATCCTTGATCCACGCGACGGGAGCATGACACCGCTGCTACACCTCGGGAGGAAAGCGCAGGTGCATGCCCCCACTCGGAACGAGGACTGACTCCCCTGGGGAGACTCCAGAAGTAACCCGAAGATCCATGTCAGCACTGGAGAGGAAACCTCAGGTTCTGGCACTGACTCCACACAAGGACTTTAGGCCCCGCATCGACGGGAGAGGAATCCCGAGAGGCCCCGAGCAACTCCAATGGTGACTGGCCTTTCCTGAGGCCCCCAGAGCGGGGTCCCTGAGATCCCCGTCGTAAGTCGAGAGCACCTGCCCTAACTCGAGAAAATCCAGGTAGGTTCTCCCCTCCAGGCGAGATGAGGCCCATTTCTGCTGAGGCGTCTCCGAGGCTAATCACACCTAATCTCTGGAACTTCCAAACGGTTTCTTCACACCCTGGCTGCCAACTCAAGAAGTTCCCCGACATACCGTCCGCACTCGAGAGGAAGCACGAGAGTCCCGCCCACATCCAGAGGTGCCCCGTTTCTGCCTACTAACTCGAGAGGAGGGATCCTTTCCCTGCGTGGTCGGGAAAGTTTTCCCGGCGTTCCCGTCGCATCTCAAGAGGAGGCGCTCTCCACAAGAAAGGCGAGAGAACTCCAGATATCGTGCCACATTCCCAGAGTCCCCCAAGATGTCTCAGTCCATTCCAGGGAAACCTGTTTTCCCTGCACTGCCTCGACTTTCAAGCCGAGGATCGACTCACACCACGGTGTCACGCGGGGACAGCCCTGTGGGAAAGCCTCGTGGGAAAGCCTCGAGCGAAAAGCCGACAGATCCCTTGATCCACGGAGAAGGGAAGCGTGATCCCTCCTGCTACAGCTCGGGAGGAAAGCGAACGTGCATGCCCCACTCCAGACGAGGACTGGACGCCCCTGGGGAGACTCCAGAAGTCCCGAAGATCCATGTCGGCACTGGAGAGGAAACCTCAGGTTCCGGTACCGACTCCACACAAGGTCTTAGGCCCTGGCATCAAAGGGAGAGGAAACCCCAGAGGCCCCCGAGCAACTCGCATGGGGACAGGCCTTTCCTGAGGCCACCAGAGTGGGTCCCTGAGGTCCCTGTCGTAAGTCGAGAGCACCTGCCGCAACTCGAGAAAATCCAGGAGGTTCTCCCCTCCTGGCGAGATAAGGCCCATTTCCGCTGAGGCGTCTAGAGGCTAATCACGTCTAACCTCTGGAACTTCCAAAGGGCCCTTCACACCCTTTGCTGCAACTCAAGAAGTTCCCCGACATACCCCGTCTCCACTCAAGAAGAAGCACGAGAGTCCCGGCCACATCCAGATGAGCCCTGTTTCTGTCTCCTAGCTCGAGAAGAGATATCCTTTCCTGCGTCGTCGGGAAAGAATTCCCGGTGTCCGTCGTATCTCAAGAGGAGGCGCTGTCCACAGGAAAGGCGAGACGAACTCCAGGGTCGTGCCACCATTCCTAGAGTCCCCCAGATATCTCAGTGCATTCCAGGGAAGCCTTTTTCCCCAGCACTGCGTCGTCTTTCAAACCGAAGGATCAACTGACACCACGGTGGCACGTGGGACATCACTGTGGGAAAGCCTCGTGGGAAAACCTGGTCGGGAAAGCGTCGTGGAAAGCCTCGAGGGAAAGCCACAGATCCCTTGATCCTCGTGAATGGAAGCTCAACACTGCTGCTACAGCTCGGAGGAAAGTGCACGTGCATGCCCCCACTCGAGACGAGGACTGACTCCCCTGGGGAGACTCCAAAAGTGCCCCAAGATACATGTCAGCAATGGAGAGGAATCCTCAGGTTTTGGCACAGACTCCACACAAGGTCTTAGGTCCCGGCATCGACGGGAGAGGAATCCCGAGAGGCCCATGAGCAACACGCATGGGGACTGGCCTTTCCTGAGGCCACCAGAGCGGGTCCCTGAGGTCCCTGTCGTAAGTCGAGAGCACCTGCCGCAACTCGAGAAAATCCAGGAGGTTCTCCTCTCCTGGCGAGATAAGGCCCATTTCCGCTGAGGCGTCTCGAGGCTAATCACATCTAACCTCTGGAACTTCCAAAGGGCCCTTCACACCCTTGCTGCAACTCAAGAATTTCCCAGACATACCCGTCTCCACTCGAGAGGAAGCACGAGAGTCCCGACCACATCCAGAGGAGCCCCGTTTCGGCCTCCTAGCTCGAGAGGAGGGATCCTTTCCGTGTGTTGTCGGGAAAGAATTCCCGAAGTTCCCGTCGCATCTCAAGAGGAGGTGCTCTCCACAGGAAAGGCGAGAGGAACTCCAGGGTCGTGCCACCATTCCCAGAGTCCCCCAGATGTCTCAGTCCATTCTCGGGAAACCTTTTTCCCTGCACTGCCTCGACTTTCAAGCCGAGGATCGACTCACAGCACGGTGGAACGTGGGACAGCCCTGTGGGAAAGCCTCGTTGGAAAGCCTCGTGGGAAAGCCTCGAGTGATAACCACAGATCCCTTGATCCATGCGAAGGGAAGCGTGACACTGCTGCTACAGCTCGGGAGGAAAGCGCACGTACATGCCCCCACTCGAGCCGAGGTCTGACGCCCCTGGCGAGACTCCAGACGTCCCCGAAGATCCATGTCGGCACTGGAGAGGAATCCTCAGGTTCCGGCACTGACTCCACACAAGGTCTTAGGCCCCGGTATCGACGGGAGAGGAATCCCGAGAGGCCCCCGAGCAACTCGCATGGGAACTGGCCTTTCCTGAGGCCACCAGAGCGGGTCCCTGAGGTCCCCGTCGTAAGACGAGATAACCTGCCGCAACTCGAGAAAATCCAGGAGGTTCTCCCCTCCAGGCGAGATGAGGCCCATTTCCGCTGAGGCGTACCGAGGCTAATCACATCTAAAATCTGGAATTTCTAAAGGGTCCTTCACACCCTTGCTGCAACTCAAGAAGTTCGCCCGACATACCCGTCTCCACTCGAAAGGAAGCACGAGAGTCCCGCTCACATCCAGAGGAGCCCCGCTTCCGCCTCCTAGCTCGAGAGGAGGGACCCTTTCCCTGCGTGGTTGGGAAAGAATTCCTGGCGTTCCCGTCGCATCTCAAGAGGAGGCGCTCTCCACAGGAAAGGCGAGAGGAACTGCAGGGTGGTTCCACCATATCCTGAGTCCCCAAGATGTCTCAGTCCATTCCAGGGAAACCTGTTTTCCCTGCACTGCCTCGACTTTCAAGACCACGGATCGACTCACACCACGGTGGCACGTGGGACAGCCCTGTGGGAAAGCCTCGTGGGAAAGCCTCGAGGGAAAGCCTCGTGGGAAAGCCTCGAGGGAAAGCCACAGTTGCTTTAATCAGCACGAAGGGAAGTGTGACACTGCTGCTACAGCTCGGGAGGAAAGCGCACGTGCATGCCCCCACTCGAGACGAGGACTGACTCCCCTGGGGAGACTCCAGAAGTACCCAAGATCCACGTCAGCACTGGAGAGGAATCCTCACGTTCCGGCACCGACTCCAAACAAGGTCTTAGGCCCCGGCATCGACGGGAGAGGAATCCCGAGGGGCCCCGAGTAACTAGCATGGGGACTGGCCTTTCCTGAGGCCATCAGAGCGGGTCCCTGGGGTCCCCGTCATAAGTCGAGAGCACCTGCCGCAACTCGAGAAAATCCAGGAGGTTCTCCCCCTCCAGGCGAGATGGGGCCCATTTCCTCTGAGGCGTCCCCAGGCTAATCACACCTAATCTCTGGAACTTTCAAAACGTCCTTCACATCCTTGCTGCAACTCAAGAAGTTCCCCGACATACCCGTCTCCACTCGAGAGGAAGCACGAGAGTCCCGCCCACATCCAGAGGAGCCCCGTTACCGCCACATAGCTCGAGAGGAGGGATCCTTTCCCTGCGTGGTCGGGAAAGAATTCTCGGCATTCCCGTCTCATCTCAAGAGGGGGCGCTTTACACAGGAAAGGCGTGAGGAACTCCAGGGTCGTTCCACCATTCCCAGAGTACCCCAGATGTCTCAGGCCATTCCAGGGAAACCTGTTTTTCCTGCACTGCCTCGACTTTCAAGCCGAGGATCGTCTCACACGATGGTGGCACCTGGGACAGCCCTGTGGGAAAGACTCGTTGGAAAGTCTCATGGGAAAGCCTCGAAGGAAAGCCACAGATCCCTTGATCCACGTGAAGGGGAGCGAGACACTGCTGATACAGCTTGGGAGGAAAGCGCACGTGCATGCCCCCACTCGAGACGAAGACTGACTCCCCTGGGGAGACTCCAGAAGTACCCCAAGATCCATGTCAGCACTGGAGAGGAATCCTCAGGTTCCGGCACCGACTCCAAACAAGGTCTTAGGCCCGGGCATCGACGGGAGAGGAATCCCGAGATGCCGCCGTGCAACTCGCATGGGGACTGGCCTTTCCTGAGGCCACCATAGAGGGTACCTGGGGTCCCCGTCGTAAGTCGAGAGCACCTGCCGCAACTCGAGAAAATCCAGGAGGTTCTCCCTTCCAGGCGTGATGAGGCCTATTTCCGCTGAGGCGTCTCGAGGCTAATCACTACTAACCTATGGAATTTCCAAAGTGTCCTTCACACCATTGCTGCAACTCAAGAAGTTCCCCGACATACCCGTCTCCACTCGAGAGGAAGCACGAGAGTCCCACTACATCCAGTGGAGCCTCGTTTCCGCCTCATGGCTCGAGAGGAGCGATCCTTTCACTGCGTGCTCGGGAAAGAATTCCCGGCATTCCCCTCGCATCTCAAGAGGAGGCGCTCTCCACAGGAAAGGCGAGAGGAACTCCAGGGTCGTGCCACCTTTCCCAGATCCCCCAGATGTCTCAGTCCATTCCACGGAAGCCTGTTTTCCCAGCACTGCCTCAACATTCAAGACGAGGATTGACTGACACCACGGTGGCACGTGGGACATCACTGTGGGAAAGCGTCGTGAGAAAGCCTGGTGGGAAAGCGTCGTGGGAAAGCCTCGTGGAAACCTCGAGGGAAAGCCACTGATCCTAGGATACACGGGAAGGGAAGCGTGAAACTGCTGCTACAGCTCGGGAGGAAAGCGCACGTGCATGCCCCCACTCGAGACGAGGACTGACTCCCCTGGGGAGAATCCAGAAGTACCCCAAGATCCATGTCAGAACTGGAGAGGAATTCTCAGTTTCCGACACCGACTCCACACAAGGTCTTAGGCCCCGGCATCGATGGGAGAGGAATCCTGAGAGGCTCCCGAGCAAATCGCATGGGGACTGGTTTTTCCTGAGGCCACCAGAGCGGGTCCCTGAGGTCCCCGTAGTAATTCGAGAGCACCTGCCGCAACTTGAGTAAATCCAGGAGGTTCTCCCTTCTTGGCGAGATGAGGCCCTTTTCGACTGAGTTGTCTCCAAGGCTAATCACACCTAACCTCTCGAACTTCCAAAGGGTCCATCACACCCTTTCTGCAATTCAAGAAAATACCCAACATACCAGTTTCCACTCGAGAGGTAGAACGAGAGTCCCGCCCACATCCAGAGGAGTCCCGTTTCCGACTCCTAGCTCGAGAGGAGGGATCCTTTCCCTGCGTGGTCGGGAAAGAATTCCCGGCGTTCCCGTCAAATCTCAAGACGGGGTCCTCTCCACAGGAAAGGCGAGAGGAACTCCAGGGTCGTGCCACCATTCCCAGAGTCCCACAGATATCTTAGTCCATTCCAGGGAAAACTGTTTTCCCTGCACTGTCTCGACTTTCAAGAAGAGGATCGACTCACACCATGGTGGAAGGTGGGACAGTCCTGTGGGAAAGCCTCGTGGGAAAGCCTCGAGGGAAAGCCACAGATCCCTTGATCCACGAGAAGGGAAGCGTGACACTGCTGCAACAGCTAGGGAGGAAAGGGCACGTGCATTCCCCCACTCGAGACGAGGACTGACGCCCCTGGGGAGACTCCAGAAGTCCCCGAAAATCCATGTCGGCACTGCAGAGGAATCCTCAGGTTCCGGCACCGACTCCACACAAGGTCTTAGGCCCCGGCATCGAAGGGAGGGGAATCCCGAGAGGCCCCCTAGCAACTCGCATGGGGACTGAAGTTTCCTGAGACCACCAGAGCGGGTCCCTGAGGTCCCTGTCGTACAGTCGAGAGCACCTGCCGCAACTCGAGAAAATCCAGGAGGTTCTACCCACCAGGCGAGATGAGGCCCATTTCCCCTGAGGCGTCTCCAGGCTAATCACACCTAACCTCTGGAACTTCCAAAGGGTCCTTCACACCCTTGCTGCAACTCAAGAAGTTCCCCGACATACCAGTCTGCCACCCGAGAGGAGGCAGGAGAGTCCCGCCCACATCCAGAGGAGCCCCGTGTCCGCCTCCTAGCTCGAGAGGAGGGATCCATTCCCTGCGTGGTCGGGAAAGAATTCCCGGCGTTCCCGTCGCATCTCAAGAGGAGGCGCTCTCCACAGGAAAGGCGAGAGGAACTCCAGGGTCGTGCCACCATTCCCAGAGTCCCCCAGATGTCTCAGTCCATTCCAGGGAAAACTGTTTTCCCTGCACTGCCTCGACTTTCAAGCCGAGGATCGGCTCACACCACGGTGGCAACGTGGGACAGCCCTGTGGGAAAGCCTCGTGGGAAAGCCTCGTGTGAAAGCCACAGATCCCTTGATCCACGTGAAGGGAAGCGTGACACTGCTGCTACAGCTCGGGAGGAAAGCACACGTGCATGCCCCCACTCGAGACGAGCACTGATTCCCCTGGGGAGACTCCAGAAGTACCCCAAGATCCATGTCAGCACTGGAGAGGAATCCTCAGGTTCCTGCACCGACTCCACACAAGGTCTTAGGCCCTGGAATAGACCGGAGAGGAATCCAGGATGAGGCCCCCGTGCATGTCGCATGGGGACTGGCCTTTCCTGAGGCCACCACAGCGGGTCCCTGAGGTCCCCTTCGTAAGTCGAGAGCACCTGCCGGAACTCGAGAAAATACAGGAGGTTCTCCCCTCCAGACGAGATGAGGCACATTTCCACTGAGTCGTCTCAAGGCTAATAACAGCTAACCTCTGGAAATTCCAAAGGGTCCTTCACACCCTTGCTGGAACTCAAGAAGTTCCCCGACATACCCGTCTCCACTCGAAAGGAAGCACGAGAGTCCCGCCCACATCCAGAGGAGCCCCGTTTCCGCCTCCTAGCTAGAGAGGAGGGATCCTTTCCCTGCGCGGTCGGAAAAGAATTCCTGGCGTTCCCGAGCATCTCAAGAGGAGGCGCTCTCCACAGGAAAGGCAAGAGGAACTGCAGGGTCGTGCCACCGTTCCCAGAGTCCCCCAGATATCTAGTCCATTCCAGGGAAACCTGTTTTTCCTGCACTGTCTTGTCTTTCAAGCCGAGGATCGACTCACACCACGATGGCCCATGGGACAGCCCTGTGGGAAAGTCTCGTGAGAAACCCTCGTGGGAAAACTCGAGGGAAAGCCACAGATCCCTTGATCCAAGCAAAGGGAAGCGTGACAAGCTGCTACAGCTCGGGAGGAAAGCGCACGTGCATGCCCCCACTAGAGACGAGGACTTTCTCCCCTGGGGAGACTCCAGAAATCCCCCAATCTCCATGTCAGCACTGGAGTGGAATCCTCAGGTTCCGGCAACGACTCCACACAAGGTCTTAGGCCCCGGCATCGACGGGAGAGGAATCCCGAGAGGCCCCCGAGCAACTCCCATGGGGACTGGCCTTTTCTGAGGCCACCAGAGCGGGTCCCTGAGGTCCCCGTCGTAAGTCGAGAGCACCTGCGGCAACTCGAGAAAATCCATGTGGTTCTCCCCTCCAGGCGAGATGAGGCCCATTTCTGCTGAGGAGTCTCGAGGCTAATCACACCTATCCTCTGGAACTTCCAAAGGGTCCTTCACACCCTTACTGCAACTCAAGAATTTCCTCGACATACCCGTCTCCACTCGAGAGGAAGCACGAGAGTCCCGCCCACATCCAGAGGAGCCCCGTTTCCGCCTCCTAGCTCGAGAGGAGGGATCCTTTCTCTGCGTGGTCGGGAAAGAATTCCCGGCATTCACGTCGCATCTCAAGAGGAGACACTCTCCACAGGACAGGCGAGAGGAACTCCAGGGTCGTGCCTCGATTCCCTGAGTCCCCCAGAAGTCTCAGTCCATTCCAGGGAAACCTGTTTTCCCTGCACTGCCTCGACTTTCAAGCCGAGGATCGACTCACACCACGGTGGCACGTGGGACAGCCCTGTGGCAAAGCCTCAAGG
This sequence comes from Capra hircus, assembly GCF_001704415.2. NCBI lineage: Eukaryota > Metazoa > Chordata > Mammalia > Artiodactyla > Bovidae > Capra > Capra hircus. Next base: position 8,693 of record NW_017191636.1, read on the forward strand.
GAAAGCCACAGATCCCTTGATCCACTCGACGGGAAGTGTGACACTGCTGCTAGAGCTGGGGAGGAAAGCGCACGTTGCATGCCCCCCACTCGAGACGTGGACTGACTCCCCTGGGGAGACTCCAGAAGTACCCCAAGATCCATGCCAGCCCTGGAGAGGAATCCTCAGGTTCCGTCACCGACTCCACACAAGATCTTACGCACCGGCATAGACGGGAGAGGAATCCCGAGAGGCCCCCCGAGCAACTCGCACGGGGACTGGCCTTTCCTGAGGCCACCAGAGCGGGTCCCTGAGGTCCCCGTCGTAACTCGAGAGACCCTGCCAAACTCTAGAAAATCCAGGATGTTCTCCCGCTCCAGGCGAGATGAGGCCCATTTCCTCTGAGGCGTCTGGTGGCTCATCACACCTAAACTCTGGAAAATTCAAAAGGGTCCTTGCTGCAACTGAAGAAGTTCCCCAACATACCCGTCTCCACTCGAGAGGAAGCACGAGGGTCCCGCCCAAATCCAGAGGAACCCCGTTTCCGCCTGGTAGCTCGAGATGAGGGATCCTATCCTGCTTACTCAGGAAAGATTTTTCTGCGTTCCCGTGGCCTCTCAAGAGCAAGGGCTCTCAATAGGAAAGGCGAGAGGAACTCCAGGGTCGTGCCACCATTCCAAGAGTCCCCCAGATATCTCAGTCCATTTCAGAGGAACCTGTTTTCCCCGCAATGCCTCGACTTTCACGCCGAGGATCCACTCACACCATGGTGGGCACGTGGGACAGCCCTGTGGGAAAGCCTCGTGGGAAAGCCATAGATCTCTTGATCCCCACGACGGGAAGAGTGACACATCTGCTACACTGTCCATGTGGTCACGGTCGTATGTCGAGAGCACCTGCCGCAACTCGAGAAAATCCAGGAGGTTCTCTGCTCCAGTCGAGATGAGGCCCATTTTTCTCTGCGGCGTCTCGAGAGTAATCACACCTAAACTCTGGAACTTCCAAAGGGTCCTACACACCCTTGCTACAACTCAGGATGTTCCCCGATATACCCGTCTCCACTCCAGAGGAAGCACGAGCGTCCGGCCTCCTCCAGAGGAGCTCCGTTTCCGCCTCCAAGCTCGAGATGAGGGATCCTTCCCTGCTTCCTCGGGAAAGAATTCCCGACGTTTCCGACGCATCTCAAGGGGAGGCGCGCTGCACAGGAAAGGCGAGAGGAACTCATGGGTCGTGCCACCATTCCAAGAGCCTCCAGATGTCTCCGTCCATTCCAGAGGATCCTGTTTTCCCTGCACTGCTTCGACTTTCATGCCGAGGATCGACTCACACCCACGGTGGCACGTGGGAGAGCCCTGTGGGAAAGCCTCGTGGGACAGCCTCGAGGGAAAGCCACAGATCCCTTGATCCACGCGACGGGAAGCGTGACACTGCTGCTACAGCTCGGGAGGAAAGCGCACGTGCATGCCCCACTCGAGACAAGGACTGACTCCCCTGGGGAGACTCCAGAAGTACCGCAGGATCCATATCAGCACTGGAGAGGAATCCTCAGGTTCCGGCCCCGACTCCACACAAGGTCTTAGGCCCCGGCATCGATGGGAGAGGAATCACGAGAGGCCCCTAGCAACACGCATGATAACTGGCCTTTCCTGCGGCCGCCAGAGCGGGTCCCTGAATCCCCCCATCGTAACTCGAGAGCACCTGCTGAAACTCGGGAATATCCAGGAGCCTCTCCATTCCAGGCGACATGAGGCCCCATTTCCGCTGAGGCATCTCGAGACTAACCACACCTAACCTCTGGAACTTCCAAAGGGCCCTTCACACCCCTGCAACTCAAGAAGTTCCCGACATACCCGTTCCTCTTCACGTTCTGCCATAATGGTGGTGTCATCTGCATATCTAAGTTGATTGATATTTCTACCGGCAATCTTGATTCCAGCTTATGTATCTTCCATCCCAGCATTTTTCATGATGTACTCTGCATAGAAGTTAAATAAACAGGGTGACAATATCACAGCCT
>NW_017191637.1:0-10687 GCF_001704415.2 Capra hircus
GGGATCAAGGGATCTGTGGCTTTCCCTCGAGGCTTTCTCACAGGGCTGTCCCACATGCCACCATGGTGTGAGTGGATCCTCGGCGTGAAAGTTGAGGCAGTGCTGGGAAAACGGGTTCCTCTGAAATGGACTGAGACATCTGGGGGACTCTTGAAATGGTGGCACGACCCTGGAGTTCCTCTTGCCTTTCCTATTGAGAACCCTTGCTCTTGAGATGCCATGGAACGCCGAAAAATCTTTCCTGACTAAGCAGGATAGGATCCTTCATCTCGGAAACGGGGTTCCTCTGAATGTGGGCGGGACCCTCGTGCTTCCTCTCGTGTGGAGACGGGTATGTCGGGGAACTTCTTGAGTTGCAGCAAGGACCCTTTTTTAATTTCCAGAGGTTAGGTGTGATGAGCCTCCAGACACCTCAGAGGAAATGGGCCTCATCCCGCCTGGAGGGAGAACCTCCTGGATTTTACCCAGTTGCGGCAGGTGCTCTCGAGTTACGACGGGTCCTCAGGGACCCGCTCTGGTGGCCTCAGGAAAGGCCAGTCCCCATGCGAGTTACCAGGGGCCTTTAGGGATTCCTCCCATCGATGCCGGTGCCTAAGACCTTGTGTGGAGTCGGGGCCAGACCCTGAGGATGCCTCTCCAGTGCTGACATGAATCTTTCCGTACTTCTGGAGTCTCACCAGGGGAGTCAGTCCTCATCTCGTGTGGGGGCATGCACCTGCCATTTCCTCACGACCTGCAGCAGCAGTGTCACGCTTGCCGACGTGTGGATCAAGGGATCTGTCGCTTTCCATTGAGGCTTTCCCACGAGGCTTTCCAACAGGGCTGTCCCACGTGCCACGGTGGTGTGAGTCGATCCTCGGCGTGAACGTCGAGGCAGTGCAGGGAAAACAGTTTCTTCTGGAATGGACTTAGACATCTGGGGACTCTTGGAATGCTGGCAAGGCCCTGGAGTTCCTCTCGTCTTTCCTGTGAGAGCGCCTCCTCTTGAGATGCGACGGGAAGGCCGGGAATTCTTTCCCGACGACGAAGGGAAAGGATCCCTCTTCTCGAGCTACGAGGCGGAAACGGGGCTCCGCTGGATATGGGCGGGAACCTCGTCCTTCCTCTCGAGTGGATATGGGTATGTCGGAGAACTTCTTGACTTGCAGCAAGGGTGTGAAGGACCCTTTGGAAGTTCCAGAGGTTAGGTGTGATTAGCCTCGAGACGCCTCAGCGGAAATGGGCCTCATCTCGCCTGGAGGGGAGAACCTCCTGGATTTTCTCGAGTTGCGGCAGGTGCTCTCGAGTTACGACGGAGACCTCAGGGACCCGCTCTGGTGACCTCAGGAAAGGCCAGTCCCCATGCGAGGTGCTAGGGGGCCTCTCAGGATTCCTCTCCGGTCGATGCCGGGGCCTAAGACCTTGTGTGGAGTCGGGACCGGAACCTGAGGATTCCTCTCCAGTGCTGACATGGATCTTGGCGTACTTCTGGAGTCTCCCAAGCTTGCGTCAGTCCTCGGCTCGAGTGGGGTCATGCACGTGCGCTTTCCTCCGAGCGGTAGCAGCAGTGTCACGCTTCCCTTCTCGTGGATCAAGGAATCTGTGGCTTTCCCTGGAGTCTTTCCCATGAGGCTTTCCCACAAGGCTATTCCACTTGCCACCATGGTGTGAGTCGATCCTCGGCGTGAAAGTCGAACCAGTGCAGGGAAAACAGGAACCTCCTTCCCCACAGTAGGGGATACACTGTCCCCTTGGCGGGTATCTCCAGGGCACTCGCGCTGGGGGGTTGCCCGCGGAGGTGCGGGCCTCAGGCTCCACGTGAGAAAAGCCCCAAATGGCATTAGCTGCCAGTCCAGACGCTGGCCCCTCAGGTCTCTGGCCGGAGCCTTGGGCTCCAGGCAACTCAAAGCCCTCGGGGGTGGCACTCTGGGACTGCTGTAGGGAAAGGATGCCAAGAGCCCACGGAGGAGTTGGGAGGGGGCATGGGGAAACGGAGGCGAGGACAGCGAGGGATCTAGGTGGAGGCGCTGGAGAGAGCGTCTGGTGTCCCGGAATGCCTCGGAGGAGCCAGCGGGGACAGTCGAGGACCAGGGACCTGTGGAATGTGAAAAGGCGGGAAATCTCAGAGCAAGGCAGGCTGGGAAAGGGGGCGTTGGTGGCCAATTCAAAGGGACCTAGGGGCGTTTCCTGGGCGGTGAGTTCCCTTGGCACTGCTGAGGGCCCCTGATTGATCCACTCGGGGTTGAACCCACCCCCCGCTGCGAGGGAGGGCCACAAACCAAAGCCCCCGAACTGCCCGCCCACCCCAACGGGGATCTTGGCGGTCCAGGGCACAGCCGTGCCCGGGAAAAGCCCACTCGCTCCACGGGACTCCGTCCAGGGTCTCTGCTTGGAAAGAGGCCAGGGGCGGCCCCCTCCATCTACCCACCCAAACCCTATTGACGTCAATGGTGGCGGAGACGCCTCCCGTTCTCCAGAGTCCTGAGCTGCTGGGTCCCGCCCACTCGGCCAGCAGTCTGCAGCGTGCCCGTGTGCCTCTCCCACCATGGCTTCGTCCGGCTCCTCCAGCACCTCAAGCGGTACGTTTGCCCTCGGTCCCTGTGGTCGGATCACATCTCAGGGGATTTGCGGGTGGCCTGGGCAAGGGCTCTCGGCCAATGTGTTGACCCCCCTCCCACCCCGAGAACGGCTGGGACCATCGGCCAGGCCCGGGTTCCGAGGCGTCAGGTGTGCCCAAATTCGGAGGGCGTGGCATCGTTCGTTCATCTTGCTCCTTTGGCACACACATGGCTTCTCCGTTCTCTTTTCTGGGAAGACAGTGTTGTTTCAGGGGGGCGTGCTGCGGGGGGCGGGGGCCGGGGTTGGGGTGGTGGGAGCGGGTGCTTTGCTGGGATGAGGCCCTTTATCCTCACATCTTCATGTGGGAATGGGAGTCGGGGAGCTCTGTGGCCTTGCTGCCTTCAGTGGCTTCCTCTGCACAGGGGCCTAGTGGCTTCTGCCTTTTGTCAGGCGTTACGGGTTTGGGCGTCGCTTTGGTGGCCTTGGCCTTAGTTGGCCTTGCCCTTGAAAACCTTGCTTGACCTTGACCTTGAACTTGAAACCTTGGCTTGACCCTTGCTTGTTGAACTTTCTTGTTGAACTTTGCTTGAACTTGAACTTGTTGAACTTGAACTTGAACTTGAACTTGACTTGAACTTGTTGAACTTGAACTTGACTTGCTTGAACTTGAACTTGAACTTGACTTGACTTGAACTTGAACTTGACTTGAACTTGACTTGACTTGAACTTGAACTTGAACTTGAACTTGAACTTGAACTTCTTGACCTTGAACTTGAACTTGACTTGAACTTGAAACTTGAACTTCAACTTGAACTTGAACTTGACTTGAACTTGAACTTGACTTGACTTTGACTTGAACTTGACCTTGACCTTGACCTTGAACTTGAACTTGACTTGAACTTGAAGTTGACCTTGAACTTGAACTTAAACTTCACCTTGATCTTGAGCTTGAACTTGAACTTGAACTTGACCTTGACTTGAACTTGACCTTGACCTTGACCAACAACGGGAGACCTCGAGATTTGCTCAGAGCACCGGAGGTCCAGAAGCAGGGCCCTGTATCTCCCCTTCCCTTTGTGATCATTGCAAAGACATTCCTAGCTGATAGCGGGAGTGCCCCTGAAGAAGCAAGCAGTGGGAGTGTGTTTGACACGACTGTGTGCCTTCCTGGCCTCAGCTCCACAAGGGGCCTTTCCTCTCGAAGTAGGCCCCATGTCCCCTTGGGGAGGGTGTCATGCCTCTTTTCTCCTCACTGCCAAAGGGTGGAGCCAAGCTCGCTCTGTCAGAGGTACAAAAACAGCAATTGAATGGATTTTCAAGCTCTTGCTAGGCTGCACCCTTTCAGGGCCCACTTTACTGAAACAGGTGCTCTGTGGCCCCTGGTTGGGTATGCAGGTTCACAAACAGGGTGAGATCCTGTCCAAGCCAAGAATTTTCCTGAAAGACCTAGGCTCACTAGAGCTCTCCTCCAGAGCAAAGGGGATAGAGGAGATGTATGGAGGAGTCTTTGCCTTTCCCTGTGAGTGTGGGGCTAGTCCCTACGGCCCCAAGCTCAGGGATAACTGCCCTCTAAGAAAGGAATGGCAAGAAGCGCTATTCTTGGAGGTTGGGACAGGGAGTTCGCAGCATGTGGGGAAAGAAAGACTTCTTCGGGGAAGAAGAGGCAACCACCGGGGTGTGTTTGCAAGCCTCTATTTGGAAGGAACAGGTTTGCTTATACAACTCAAGACCTCCAGATCTGCTCAGAGGACTGAAGTTCCAGAGACAGGGCCATGTATCTCCCCTTCCCTTTGAGATCCTTGCAAAGACATTCCTAGCAGATCGTGGGAGTGCCCATGAAGAAGCAAGCAGCGGGAGTGTGCTTGACATCACTGGCTGCCTACCTGGGCTCAGCTCCTCAAGGGGCCTTTCTCTCCTGGTAGGCCCTATGTCCCCTTTGGGAGAGGGTGGTGCCCTCTTCCCTCCACACTGCCAAAGGGTGGAGGTGGAGCAAACTCGTTCTCTCCGAGGTAAAAAAAAAAAAGACAAATTGGATGGATTTTTAAGCTCTTGCTATGCTGCACCCCTCCAGGACCCACTCGAGCAAAACAGGTGCCTGTGGCCCCTAGGTCGGGTATGCAGGTTCACACACCGGGTGGGATCCCGTCAAAGCCAAGAATTTTCCTGACAGACCTAGGCTCACTAGAGCTCTCCTCCAGAGGAAAGGGGACAGAAAAGACGTGTGTGTGGAGGTGGCTCTGCCTTTCCAGGTCCCAATCTCAGGGATAACTGCCCCTAAGAAAGGAACTGCTGCTGCTGCTGCTGCTAAGTTGCTTCAGTCGTGTTCGACTCTGTGCGACGCCATAGACGGTAGCCCACTAGGCTCCCCCGTCCCTGGGATTCTCCAGGCAAGAACAGTAAGTGGGTTGCCATTGCCTTCTCCAATGCATGAAAGTGAAAATGAAAGTGCAGTCGCTCAGTCGTGTCCGACCCTCAGCGACCCCACGGACTGCAGCCTACCAGGCTTCTCCGTCCATAGGATTTTCTGAAAGGAACTGCAAGAAGCGCTTTTCCAGGAGGCTGGGAAAAGGGTTCGCAGGATGTGGGGAAAGAGAGCCTCCTTCGGGAAGAATAGGCGGCCACTTGTTTTGTGTTGCAAACCTCTATTTGGAAGGAACAGGTTAGCTTATACAAAGGGAGACCTCCAGATCTGCTCAGAGGACCAAAGTTGCAGAGGCAGGTCGGTGTATTTTCCCTTCACTTTGCGATCCTTGCAAAGACATTCCTTGCTGATAGATGATTCAGCAAGGGCCTTTGAGACTGTTGTTTTCTTTCCTAGGTTCAAAGATTCCTTCAGTTCCTAATATAGATATCCTAGAAATTATCTGACATCCGTGAAAATCTGATATGTCCTGGTCAAATGCTGTCAGTTATAATTCCAGTTATCATATTAAAGCATTTCAAGTCGCAGCAGTGACCAGATTACATTGTCAATTTCTATTTAATCAGGTTTTAACCATGTCCTCTATGGTTTCACACTGATGCCTTTGCAGAAATACTGCTACTTCAAGATATATGGAATATACTTTTTTTAAGCTTACCGATAATTTGTTTGTTTGTTTGTTTGTCTTCTGGTAAGCTGGTACCAGATGGAATTTAGTCTCCTCTCTAGGTTAAGAGAACAAAGTTTTCTTAGAATGCAATTTTTGATAACAGACTATGGTTTCTTTACCTTTCATTGATTTATAATTGTTTTCATCATCTGTTTTTTTACTTCGGTAAAGTAAATAAGCCTTATTTAAGATTTTGGTACATGTAGGATGGACTAAGCTTTCCCCACTCTTGCAAGTTCCCTTAACCCTTCAGATTCTTCTCGTGGGACCAAGATCTCACTTTCCTCCAGAGGGACAATCCAAGCTTTTTATTAGTTGATCTGCCCCTGACATCAGAGTCCATTTGAGCACGAGTTGGCCTATAATTTAGGCATGAAACTATGACTACATAAAGAAAAGGTGACTTTATGATTCAGGGATGGCCATGATATGCCTTGCACTTCAGAGAAAATGGGTTAAAATGATTTTTTTTTTCTTCAAAACTGCACAGCCAGTTCTTTCAGCATATGCAATTGAAAACATCTAGTCATTAGGTCAGTTTTCATTCCAATCCCAAAGAAAGGCAATGACAAAGAATATTCAAGCTGCTGCACAATTGCACTCATCTCACACACTAGTAAAGTAATGCTCAAAATTCTCCAAGTTCACATGAACTGTGAACTTCCAAATGTTCAAGAGGGATTTAAAACATGCAGAGAAACCAGAGATCAAACTGCCAACATCCACTGGATCATTGAAAAAGCAAGAGAGTTCCAGAAAAAAAGACATCTATTTCTGCTTTATTGACTATGCCAAAGCCTTTGACTGTGTGGATCACAATAAACTGGGAAAAATTCTGAAAGAGATGGGAAACCAGACCACCTGACCTGTCTCTTGAGAAACCTGTATGCAGGTCAGGAAGAAACAGTTCGAACTGGACATGGAACAACAGACTGGTTCTAAATAGGAAAAGGAATATGTCAAGGCAGTGTATTGTCACCCTGCTTATTTAACTTATATGCAGAGTACATCATGAGAAACACTGGGCTGGAGGAAGCACACGCTGGAATCCAGATTGCTGGGAGAAATATCAAGAATCTCAGATATGCAGATGACACCACCCTTATGGCAGAAAGTGAAGAAGAACTAAAGAGTCTCCTGATGAAAGTGAAAGAGGAGAGTGAAAAAGTTAGCTTAAAGCTCAGCATTCAGAAAACTAAAATCATTGCATCCAGTCTCATCACTTCATGGCAAATAGATGGGAAAACATTGGAAACAGCAGCAGACTATTTTGGGGGCTTGGAAATCACTGCAGGTGATGTCTGCCTCCATGAACTTAAAACGTATTTATGACTTGGAAGAAAAGTGATGACCAAACTAGACAGCATATTAAAAAGCCGAGACGTTGCTTTGCCAACAAAGATCCATCCAGTCAAGGCTATGGTTTTTCCATATGTCATGGATGGATATGAAAGATGTACTATAAAGAAAGTGACAGCTGAAAATTGGATGCTTTTGAACTGTGGTGTTGGAGAAGATGCTTGTAGGTCGCTTAGACTACAAGGAGACGCAACCACTCCATCCTAAAGGAAATCAGGTCTGAATATACATTGGAAGGACTAATACTGAACCTGAAACTCCAATACTTTGGCCACTTGATGTGAAGAGCTGACTCACTTGGAAGTTGCTTTGATTTGCCTGTGAGTGTGGGAGCCCTCCCTGGGCAAAGGGCCTCAGGGGTCATTGCCACTGAATCACGACCTCCAAGCAAGCGCATTCCAGCTGTGTGACATTCAGGAAGCAGGAGACTGGGAAAACTATCTTCCTTAGAGGAAGGAAAGTCATCCACAGAGAGTGTGTTTTCAGGCCTCTCTTTGCAGCAAGTGTTTTGCTTCTCAGACATCAGAGCTGCAGGCTTGCTCTGAGGGCCTCAATTGCAGAGTCAGGGCTGTGTGTCTCACTGCACTTTCCAAGCATTGCAGACACATTCCTAGGTTGGAGCAGTGCTTCCCATGAGAAAGAAGCCTCGGGAGTGTGTCTGAGCGGGCTGAGTGCCATGCTAGGGTCACCTAGTCGAGGGCACCTTGCACATCCAATGGGCCCAGGCGAGTAGCTATGGACCGGCCCTTCGGTTGAGACATCCCAAAGCAGGGAACAAAGCTAGCTCTGTCAGAAGGAGGAAAACAGCAATGGGATGGATTTTCAAGCAGTTGCTAAGTCACACCACGTTAGGGCTCCCGGGAAAGAAATGCGAATTTTGGCCTCTAGGCCCAGTATCCAGATGTGTGCACAGGATATTTTCCCCACAGGATTCAAGAATGTTCCAGACAGACCTAAGCTCACTAGCTCTCTCCTGCAGAGGAAATGAAATATTGTTGCTGAACCACGAAAAGATGCTGGGATTCTTGGCTTATGGAGGAGAAGAATTCAATCCAGGGCCCAAGACGAGGCTTGATTGCTCAGAGCTTTTGTGCAATAGAGTTTTATTAAAGGAGAAAGGAGATAGAGAAAGCTTCTGACAGAGACATCACAAGGGGCAGAAAGCGTACCCCCTTGCTAGTGTTAGTAATGGAGTTATATACTCTCCAATAAGTTATGACAACGAACAAAAGAATGTCTGGAGGTTGTAAAGACTCACTAGACCTACTCCCATAATTGACATTTTAAGATAACAGGATTAGCCAGAAGGTTTTTTCCAGAGACCGTCCTCAAGAAGGATGCATGATTGTTATATAATCCTAAGGAATGTAGAGGGAAAAACAGTTTGTCCTTCCTTCCTCCTTGAGAATTCTAGACCCCTCTCTCCTTGGGGACCCTTGAACTTCTTATAAACCTGCCTTGGCAATGACTCTCTCAGAAACATGATTGAACAGCCGTTTGGAGCTTCCTTTGACTTTCCCTGGAGGGAGGGAGCCCTCCCTGAGCACAGGGCCTCAGGGGCCATGGCCAATGAAAAAGAATCTCCCAGCAAGTGCTTTTCAGCCCTGTGTGACTCTCAGCCCACAGGAGGCTGAGAAAACTCTCTTCCTTGGAGGAAGGAAAGGCAGCCCAAGAGTGTGTTTTCAGGCCTGTATCTTGCAGCAAGTGTTTGGCTTGTTAGACAGAAGACCTGCAGGCCTGTTCCAACAGACTCAATGCCAGAATCAGGGCCTTGTGTCTCCCTGCAGTTTCCTGGCCTTGCAAACACATTCCTAGGTGAGAGCAGTCCTGCCCATGGGGAAGCAGCTGCGGGAGTGTGTCTGAGGGGGCCAGGTGTCATGCTGGGTCACCTGGTCGAGGGCACCTTGCACCTCCAATGGACCCCAGGCAAGGAGTTGCAGGCACCACCTTGCTTCTGAAATCCCCAAATGGGGAGCAAAGCTCGCTCTGTCAGAGGGAAGAAAACAGCAACAGGATGGATTTTCAAGCAGTTGCTAGGCTGTACTGCGTTAGGGCTCCAAGGAAGGAAAATGCGAATTTTAGCCCCTACGACTGGTATCCAGGTGGGCTCCCAGGATGATTTCCCCGCAGGATCCAAGAACGTTCCAGACAGACCTGGGCTCACTAGCTCCCTCCTGCAGAGGAAACATGAGAGAACAGCTGTTTGGAGGTTGCTTTGACTTCCCCTGGGAGGGTAGGATCCCTCCCTGGGTGCAGGGCCTCAGGGGCCATTGCCGCTGAGAAATGCCCTCTAAGCCAGACCTTTCCAGCCTTGTATGACTCAGCACGGAGGAGACTGGAAAAGCTCTCTTCCTTGGAGGAAGGAAAGCAGCCCCAGAGAGTGTGTTTTCACACCTGTATCTTGCAGCAAGTGTTTGGCGTCTCAGACGTCAGACCTCCAGGCCTGCTCCAACGGCCTCAGTTCCAGAGTCAGGGCCGTGTGTCTCCCTGCATTTTCTGAGCCTTGGGAACACATTCCTAGGTCAGAACAGTCCTGCCCATGGGGAAGGAGGCTGCGGGAGTGTGTCTGAGGGTCGGGTGCCATGCTGGGTCCAATAGACCCGGTACCTCCAATAGACCCCAGGACAACAGCGGTGGGGCTCCCCCTGGCTTCCGAAATGCCAAAGCGAGAAGCAAAGCTAGCTCTATCAGAAGGAAGAAAAGAGCAATCGGATGGATGTTCAGGCTGTTTGGGGCCGCACCACTTCAGGGTCCCCCCGAGAGGAACAGGCGCCCTGTGGCCCTAGGTCCGATATGCAGGTTAACACACAGGTGTGTGTCCCCATAGGAGCCAAGAATTTTCCTGACAGACCTAGGCTCACTAGAGCTCTCCTACAGGGCAAAAGGGGTAGAACAGACTGTGGATGTGACTCTGCCTTTCCCAGCGAGCATGGGGCCCTCCCTACGGCCCCGGGCTCCAGGGAAAATTGTCCCTGAAAAATGACCTCCAAGAAGCGCTTTTTCAGCAGGCTGGGATGCAGAGTTCACAGGATGCGGGGAAAGTGATCGTCCTTCAGGGAAGAAGAGGCAGCCACCCAGTGTGTGTTTGCAAGCCTGTATTTGGAAGAAACTGGTTAGCTCCTTCAAGGGGAGACCTCCAGGTCTGCTCAGAGGACCGAAATTCCAGAGGCAGCACCATGCATCTCCCCTGTCCTTTCTGAGCCTTGGAAAGACATGCCTAGCTTATAGCGGTATTGCTCATGAAGAAGCAGGATGCAGGAATGTGTCAGACATGACTGGGTGCCTTCCTGGGTTCAGCTCCGTGAGGGGCCTTTCCACTCAAAGTAGGTCCCATGCCTCCTTGGGGAGGAAGTGGGGCCCGCTTGCCTCCAAATTGCCAAAGGCTGGAACAAAGCTAGTTCTATCAGAGGTAAGAAAAGAGCAATTGGATGGATGTGGAAGCTGTTGCTGGGCCGCACTGCTTCAGGCCCCCCACCCCTCCGCCCCGAGAGAAACAGGCGCCCTGTGGCCCCTAGGTCCTGGATGCAGTTTCACACATAGAATGTGTCCCCATAGGAGCCAAGAATTTTCCTGACAGACCTAGGCTCACTAGAGCTCTCCTACAGAGCAAAGGGGATGGGACAGATGTGTGGCTGTGCTCTGCCTTTCCCTGGGAGTGTGGAGCGCTCCCTATGGCCCCGGGCTCCAGGGAAGTTGCC
>NW_017191638.1:0-10687 GCF_001704415.2 Capra hircus
CCTAGGAAGTCAGCTACCTCATCATCCCACCCCTCTTCCAGGAGGGGAGCAGAGTGGGTGGGTATGTTGCACTTCCTCTTCCAGGAGCCCACAAGCCACCACATCTTTGTAATTGTGACAAGGTACACACACACACCTCCATTGATTCAGGACTTTATTTTTATGTCTTTCAGTAGATAGTCTTCTCCAGCTAATGCTTTTTTTCCTTCAGGGCTAATATCTTAGACGTCTTGGGTCTTATTAGAGGAATTAAACTGCTTTATAGTTGGCAGCAGTGATAGAACTGAAATTGTTTGTCCAAGTTAACAAGTTGGAGGGTCACTAGTAGCGAGAAAGACTTCACCAGGAAGTGGAAAGGACAGCTACAGGGATGGTGAGGCAGACCTTGAGCATCCTCAGATTCCTAAACATAGCCTGCCCATAGACCAACTGCCAGGTTAGAAATGAGGGTCAGGCTGCCTGCTCCTGTTTGTGGTATGCAGGTATGAGTGTATAGACCCCTGACCTTCCCCACCATCACCTGCTGGCCGACCTCACACATGCTCACTTCTTTGGTTATTCCTTTGTTGTCTGGTCCCTTAGATCTTAGAACTGTGGTTCTTAATTGGATTGATCACTGGGCAGGATCAATGCCAAGACATCTGGCAATGACTGGAGACATTTTGGGAAGTGGGCTAGAGACCTGGGTGCTGTGCAACACCCTACTGTGCCCAGGCAGCCACCCACAACATAAATGTACCTGGCCCTCTAAGGTCAGGAGTGCAGAGTTCTACTACCACCTGCCTCACTGAACTCCCTGAAAGCTGCTCCACCAGCTGGTTCGTCCTCAAGGATCCTTTTGCTGGTCATCCCATCAGTAAATTCATTGGAGATCTCTTTCCTACTTGGGACTTTTTTACCCTCAGCTACAACTGTTACCCTCTTGTGTCCTTGCATACCGGGCTTCCCAGGATGGTAGTGGTAAAGAACCCACCTGCCAATGCAGGATACATGAGTCACGGCTTCCATTCCTAGGCCGGGAAGATTCCTTGGAGGAGGGCATGGCAACCCACTCCAGTTTCCTTGCCTGTACAATCCTGTGGACAGAGGAGCCTGGCAGGCTACAGTCCATAGGGTCTGACACAACTGAAGCGACTTAGCAGGCGCACACACACGTACCTGCACACCACAAGCGGGAGTGGGCCTCCTGACCCTCATTTCTAAAAGATGATGAAACTCATAAGACCTTTGTATAATTTTATATGAAGCACCTGATTGTGACAAGGGTCGGGTCTGCTGACCCCTGCGTGACTCTGTATTCATCCCTATGTATAACAAAAAGGTATATACACAAATCTGAAAATAAAGAAATCGGATCAGTAGCTGGAAAGACTGATTCCCCCGTGTCGTTTCTTTCTCGATCCCCTTTTCCTGGCTGAATTCCTGTCTGAAATGTGGGTACTCACCAAGCCTGCTAGTTCTGCCTGGGCTTCTTAAGATCGGACCAAGGAGGCCTCAGTGCCTCCTCTCCTTTGGGAAAATGGAAAGACGCCTGTGGCCTAATAGGTGGTGATTGGGATTCCATGTAAACCAGTTATTCAGCCTCTTTTCTCCACTAATTCTCCTACTACACTATCTGTTTCTAATCTCCCTCTATATCTGTAATTAAATAAGTTTTTTCCAGGACGCCGACTCCGTCCCCACCTTCGAATCACCCTGGATCCACCGGGGCTGGACCCCAGCAATTCATGTTCCTGCAAATGGCATTATTTTCTTCTTTTTATGGCTGAGTAATGGCAACCCACTCCAGTATTCTTGCCTGGAGAATCCCATGGGCGGAGGAGCCTGGTGGGCTACAGTCCACGGTTTGCAAAGAGTCAGACACGACTGGGTGACTTCACTTTCACTTTCACTAATATTCTAATGTTATTTTTATATAGTAAAAATGCAGTGGTTTTCCAAAGGAATCTGAATTCAGGAATAAAAAATGCTACATTTTGGTTTTGCTTTTCCCCTCTCTGCCAAAGTGCAACCTAGGACAACAAACTCAAAAGATCCACCTATGTCCTCCCTCACCATATAGCTGTAATTTCGACAAGTGTGTGCATGTGTGCTCACCAGGTATCATCAGTCGTGTCAGATACTTTGCGACCCCATGGACTGTAGCCCACCAGGCTCCTCTGTCCATGGGCTTCTCCAGGCAAGAATACTGGAGTGGGGTGCCACGCCCTCCTCCAGGAATCGAACCTGAGTCTCTTGTGTCTCCTGCATAGCAGGTGAATTCTCTACCCACTGAGCCATCGGGAAGCCCACTTTAAACAAGAACAGGCCTTAAAATCCTAGGAAGACTGGAGACTAAACTGAAGATCATTCCAATTCTCAAATAAATTCTCAAAAGCCCTCTCACCTTCACCTGCACCTTGCCACATCTTTAGGGTTCTAAAAGAAATGTCAGCTTTATGGCTAAAGCAAACACTGGCCCTGAGAACAAACCTAGAACTCTCAGCTCCTTACCCAGAGTGGGAAGAAGACTATGGGGTTTGGCGTGTTTTACTTCGGTAGGTAGAATCGGAAGGGTGTCAAGATTCCCTGGCTTGGCGTCCAGCTGCAGCCTCTCTCCTAAGTTCTAGAATCTATATCCAGCTGCTTGCTGGGCTTCTCCCCTTGGAGACCCATGGGTACTTCAGGATTACCATGCCCCACCTGACCTCTTGCTCTTCCCTGAATACCTGCTCTTCTTCCTGTGTTCCCGTCTCAGTGATGACAATATCTCCCATCCAGTTACCCAGGCCAGGAACCCACGAGTCACCTAGGTCAGCGTACATTTTCTGTAAAAAGCCAAATGGGAACTATTTGGGGCTTGGCCAGCCATACTGTCTCCGTCACAACTAGTCAGCCCTGCCGTTGCAGAATGAAAGCAGTCATCAGACAGCATGTAGCAAGTGGGTGGGGGCTGTGTTCCAATCAATCTTCAATTAGGTGCACTAAAAAGTTTTCACATAATTTTCATAGGTTCCACAATGATAGGTTCCTTTTGATTTTTTCCCAGCTATTGAAAAATGTAAAATCCATTCTTAGGTCATGGGTCATACAGAAATAAATGGGCTGGATTTGGTTGGTCTAGAATCCTCACGGTCCTTCCTTCCACGTCTAACTGGGCAAGTCCTACAGAACTCACTTCCTGAATGCATCTTGGATCTGTCCCACTTCTTCATCCATACGTACACCATGTGAGATCTTTATCCATATCTACACCACTTGTCCACGTGGCTTCTGACATGGACAGTTTAACAAAATTGAAGACTGCAAAGAAAGATCTCTATGACTATGGTAAGCAGAAGTACATGTCCCTCCCAGGTTACGTTCCTCACAGTGTGAAGGATATGCTAAAGAAGCATTTGCTTCTTCCTACAGCTGGCACTGCAGGAAAAAATCTGTTAATGACTGCCAGTGTTTCATGAGGTGGCCTTGGAGGAGAGGGGAAACGATGCTCTGTAATCTAGTCCATGCGAAAGGGAATATGAAGCAGACATGTGAGAGAGCTCCTGAGAACACACTGGCTCTGTCTAACTTCAGGGACTGCCTGGCCAAGGTCTAGCCCTTATCTCTGGGGATCTCCAGACTGAGACACTCAGATCTGCCTTGGTTAGGGGCCATGACATCTTCAGGTGACTCAGTTCT
Source organism: Capra hircus (assembly GCF_001704415.2). Taxonomy (NCBI): domain Eukaryota; kingdom Metazoa; phylum Chordata; class Mammalia; order Artiodactyla; family Bovidae; genus Capra; species Capra hircus. Next base: position 3,661 of record NW_017191638.1, read on the forward strand.
GTTCAGTTCAGTCGCTCAGTCGTGTCCGACTCTTTGCGACCCCATGAATCACAGCACGCCAGGCCTCCCTGTCCATCACCAACTCCCAGAGTTCACTAAGACTCACGTCCATCGAGTCCGTGATGCCATCCAGCCATCTCATCCTCTGTCATCCCCTTCTCCTGCCCCCAATTCCTCCCAGCATCAGAGTCTTTTCCAATGAGTCAACTCTTCGCATGAGGTGGCCAAAGTACTGAAGTTTCAGCTTTAGCATCATTCCTTCCAAAGAAATCCCAGGGCTGATCTTCAGAATGGACTGGTTGGATCTCCTTGCAGTTCAAGGACTCTCAAGAGTCTTCTCCAACACCACAGTTCAAAAGCATCAATTCTTCGGCACTCAGCCTTCTTCACAGTCCAACTCTCACATCCATACATGACACAGGAAAAACCATAGCCTTGACTAGATGGACCTTAGTCGGCAAAGTAATGTCTCTGCTTTTGCATATGCTATCTAGTTTGCTCATAACTTTTCTTCAAGGAGTAAGTGTCTTTAATTTCATGGCTGCAGTCACCATCTGCAGTGGTTTTGGAGCCCAAAAAAATAAAGTCTGCCACTGTTTCCACTGTTTCCCCATCTATTTCCCATGAAGTGATGGGACCAGATGCCATGATCTTCGTTTTCTGAATGTTGAGCTTTAAGCCGAAATTTTCACTCTTCCCTTTCACTTTCATCAAGAGGCTTCTTAGTTCCTCTTCACTTTCTGCTATAAGGGTGGTGTCATCTGCATATCTGAAGTTATTGATATTTCTCCCGACACTCTTGATTCCAGCTTGTGCTTCTTCCAGTCCAGCGTTTCTCATGATGTACTCTGTTTAGAAGTTAAATAAGCAGGGTGACAATATACAGCCTTGACATACTCCTTTTCCTATTTGGACCAGTCTGTTGTTCCATGTCCAGTTCTAACTGTTGCTTCCTGACCTGCATACAGATTTCTCAAGAGGCAGGTCAGGTGGTCTGGTATTCCCATCTCTTTCAAAATTTTCCAGAGTTTATTGTGATTCACACAGAAAAGGCTTTGGCATAGTCAATAAAGCAGAAATAGATGTTTTTCTGAACTCTCTCTAGAACTTAGCTAATCTGCCCAAGACAGCTGAGGCATTGCTTCTCAGTTTCTAGTCGTCTGTCCTGTCTACAGTTTCGTGCAGCATTGTAGAGCAGCAGCATTCTTCCCTGGAAAGGGGACCAGTGGCCAAACATCCCTGGAGTTCACCCTGTCTGTAGGATGACAGTCACCCTGTCCTGGTGGGAGCAAGAGACGTTAGGCAAATCACTCTTTGATGTCATGCCTCCCTTGTAAAGAAAGGGGAAAGCCAATTCCATTTTGATTTTATTCATTTGCTGGAATTTAAGAAGTATTTTAGATTTTTAAAAATATTATTGAAATGTGATTTATTTCCAATGTTGTGTTAATTTCTGCTGTATAGTAAAGTGATTCAGTATACACACACACATATATTTTTTCATATTCTTTACCACACAGTTTATCATGGATGCTGAAAATGGCTTTTTGTGCTATGCAGTAGGACCTTGTTGTATTCATGGTATATATAATAGTTTGCGTTTGCTAATCCCAAACTCCCAATACTTCCCTCCCCACCCCACTTCCTCAAGGCAACTGGAAATCTGTAAGAAACATTTTTTATTTCTGATTGTTTCTTTTTTTCTATGTTGCCAAGGATAGGATGATTAGAAGTAACTACATGTCTTTTAAAATGACCTTTTCCTAGGGAACCTTCTTACAGTGTTGGTGGGAATGCAAACTATTACAGCCACTATGGAGAACAGTGTGGAGAGTTCTTAAAAAACTGGAAATAGAACTGCCTTATGACCCAGCAATCCCACTGCTGGGCATACACACTGAGGAAACCAGAATTGAAAGAGACATGTGTACCCAGTGTTCATCGCAGCACTGTTTATAATAGCCAGAACATGGAAGCAACCTAGATGTCCATCAGCAGATGAATGGATAAGAAAGCTGTGGTACATATACACAATGGAGTATTACTCAGCCATTAAAAAGGAAACATTTGAATGAGTTCTAATGAGGTGGATGAAACTGGATCTGATTATACAGAGTGAAGTAAGCCAGAAAGAAAAATACCAATACAGTATACTAACGCATATATATGGAATTTAGAAAGATGATAATGATAACCCTGTATGAGAGACAGCAAAAGAGACACAGATGTATAGAACAGTCTTTTGGACTCTGTGGGAGAGGGTGAGGGTGGGATGATTTGGGAGAATGGCATTGAAACATGTAAAATATCATATATGAAATGAATCACCAGTCCAGGTTCGATGCATGATACAGGATGCTTGGGGCTGGTGCACTGGGATGACCAGAAGGATGGTACAGGGAGGGAGGAGGGAGGGGGTTCAGGATGGGGAACCTGTGTACACCCCGTGGTGGATTCATGTTTGATGTATGGCAAAACCAATACAATATTGTAAAGTAATTAGCCTCCAATTAAAATAAATAAATTTAACTTAAAAATATTTTTAAAAAAATAAAAAAATGACCTTTTCCTTTCTGTAAATGTGAATTACCACAGCAAACTGCTCCTTGAATGACACAAAACTCTGTTCCAAAACAAACACCTAGAAATGTTATATAAAATACAACATCACACATAGATATTTCACACTGTCTCCCCTCTCCTCAAACCTCCAGTTTCTTCTCTACCATGTCACTCTCAGCAAATGATCTTTCTTCTGATTTCACTGAAAAAATAGGAATCAGAAGAGGATGTCCCCATCTTCCCTGCTGCCAACTCCCCCAAACTCTATGCTGCCTTTCCTCCTGATCTCCCCTCATCTCATGACCACGTATATGCTGATGACTCCCACAGGCATATCTCCAACACAAATATCTCTAAACTTGCAAATGCTATGCCCAACTGAATCATGTCTCCCCTTGCATATCTCTAATTTAACCAGGTCTCTTGATTTTCATCCCCCAACCTGCTTGTTTCCCAGAATTCCTCGTCTCTGTAAATGACATCATCACTCAATGTTTGCTCAGGCCAGAAACCGAAGACTTGGTTCTGTCACCTTGGTCTCACACACACCTTGTCTTGACCCTTCAGCATATACTTTTGGCTGAACCTTCACAATATACCTGTAATTTTACCCTTTCTTGTCACCCCCATTCTGCTGTCCCGTGCTAAGTCACTTCAGTCATGTCTGACTCTTTGCAGCCAATAGACTGTAGCCAGCCAGGCTCCTCTGTCTGGGATTCTTCAAGCCAGGCCTGGAGTGGGTTGCCGTGCCCTCCTCCAGGGGATCTTACTGACCCAGGGATCGAACCTGGGTCTCCTGAGTCTCCTGCATTGCAGGCAGATTCTTTACCACTGAGCCACTGGGGAAGCCACCTCCATTACTACCATCCTAATCTGAGTGACTTTCATCTCCTGCCTGGCCAACCACAGTAGTCTTCTCACTTATCTCCCCCATCCACCGTTTACTACCTTAGACTCTATTCTCAACTCTACAGCTGAAGTGGTCTTCATAAAACTTAAGACAAGGACTTCCCTGGTGGTCTAGTGGTTCAGTGTCCATTCTTCTATTGCAAGGAGCACATGTTTGATCCCTGGTTGGGAAAATAAGGTCCCACATGCAGTGTGGAGAGGTCAAATAAATAAATGAAACGTCAGTCAGATTGTGGCATGTCCCTCTGTTCAAACCCTCCAGTGGATCTCTTCTCACTCCAATAAAGCAAAAGCCTGCTATGCTGTGGCTGATCTGGTGCTTTGGCATCTTTGGTGTACCCCTGATCTCTTTCTCTCTCTCCACTTTCCCACCATGCACAAGTGACACACACCCTATTGTTGTTCCTTGAACACACAGTGTCCACTTCCACCTCAGGGCACTTGGTGTTACTTCTGCCTGAAATGCTCTCACCCAAATCTTGGTAACGACTCACTCCACTCCCAGCAGTCCTCATCCCATGCTTTACTTTTCTCCATCCCAATTCAGACCCTCTGACATTACGGTATTACATTTTCTGGTTTGCTTGTGGTCTGCCTCCCTCAATTAGAATGTAAGCTTCATGCGGGCAGGGCTTTTGTCTTCTTCACTGGTCTAAGTCCTGCTCTGAAAACAGTTCCTGGCTTCATAGTAGACACTCAATAAATAATTATTGAATGACTGTCTGAAAGGCACAGTTGAGAGTACAAGAAAATAAGGTACCAGAAAGGAATAAGAGAACTAAAAACAAGAGTAGTTTATGGGCAACTTGAGATTTGATGAGATTTGATCTCTGTGGCCAAGACTGTTAGCCCCCAATATGCATTCTCCTGTGTATCTAAAACCAAATTCCTAATTTTCAGTTGGACAGTCATCCAGAATAAAGACGACCATGACTAGTTCTGACCAATGGGATATTAAAGAAAATGTTATTTGGAAGCTACTGAGAATCTTCCTCAAAAGATAGCTGCCATGTCCCTTTTTCTTGACCTCTTGCTCTCTTCTGCTGGCTGGAATGTAAACGAGAAAGCTAGGGCCTTCTTGGACTATAGTGACCTGAGATACAGAGGCCACAAAGACTGGCACAATAAGATAGAAAGAGCTTGGGTACCTGAGGACATGGTGAAGATAAACACTCTATGCCAGCGAGGACTGCCTTTCTCTGGACTGGCATATGAAACAATTTTGCTCTTATCAATGTCTCTAGTATTTTGGAGTATCAGGTTTAGCTCTCAGCTGAACCTAATACTAATCCGTTCAATGTACATACAGAGAGAGGAGCCAAGGCTTTGAGACCAAGACCCTCATATTAATCGTGGGCCATTAATTTGTTATTCCCTCAGTGAAATGGAAAATTAGGGAAAACCATGTGTCCACTGGCAGAGGAGACTAAATGAAAGATTGCCTACCTAGGCCTGGGCTCTGTCCAGAAAAAATACAGTTCCCTTGGGAATTCATAACCACTAATAGGGAAGAATACTGGAGTGAATTGCCATTTCCTTCTCCAGGGGATCTTCCTGATCCAGGGATCAGATCTGCATCTCATGTCTCCTACATTGGCAGGTGGATTCTTTACCACTGTCACCACCTGGGAAGCCCCACTAATAGGGAAGGGTTTTTTAAAATAAGACATAAAAAGCACAACCAAAGGGTGAAATGATATATCTGAGGATGTTAAAGTAAAAAAAAAACATAATTCTGAATGACAAAAGACACCATAAATGAAGTTAAAGACACGCCGAAGAATACATAAGAAACAAAGGATTAGTGCAAGAAAACATAAAGAATCCTATAAACCACTAAGAAAAGGCAATGTAGTAGAACAATGGGAAAAAGACCTGAGAGTACCTTACAGAAAACATTTAATGACCAACAAGCAAATGAAGAGGTGCCCAACCCATATTATATACTGATTATGGATATGGTCATTAAAATAGTAGCTCACCCTTACTCAGACCCTACTATGTGCCAGGCGAAATTCTATGCACTTTCCATAAGATATCATTTCACATCCATCAAACTGGCAAGTTTTAAAAGCACAACACATATCAACTTTTGGCAAGGATGTGAAGCAATGGAAACTTCTTGGCACTGCTGGTGAGATAGAAGTACTATACAGAGCAATTTGGCAATATCTGGTCAAGTGGAAGATGCAAATTTCTCTTTTAGTTGGACATTTAGAGAGATCTATACATATCCCCAAGAATTTTCAGAGGAACCCCATTTGTAATAGGGAAAAAATGGAAAGGATATAAATGTCCTCCATGAAAAGAAAGGACAAATAGACATAGACCTTCTGGAATTCTCTACAACAGCGAAAATGAACTAGAGCTACATGTAGCAACATGAAGGAGTCTCAGAAAGTGCTAAATGAAAATGGCGTGAAGAATGATACATGTACAGATTACCATTTGTGTATATTTTTTTAACTTTTTATTTTGTATTGGGTATAGTCAGTGAACAATGTTGTGATAGTTTCAGGTGAACAGCAAAGGGACTCAGCCACATATATACAAACTTCCCCACCTGCCTCCAGCATCTAAGCTGCCACATAAAACTGATCAGAGTTCCAGGTGCTATATAGTAGGTTCTTGTTGGTTATTCTTTTTAAATATAGCAGTGTGTACATGCCCATTCCAAACTCCCTAACTATTCCTTCCAACCACAAGTTTGTTCTCTGTATATATAGTTTCAAAATATGCAAAACCCTATATTATTTATGAATACCCTCACTGTAGTAGTATAAATATACTCAAGATAAGGGCACTTCTAGGGAGAGATGGTGTCTGAGAGACTGAGAAATGTGCATACAGGGTGTCAACTCTGTAACCTTTTAATTCTTACGAAAGGAAACTCAGGTACACAAGGCCTAGGGTTACAGTTTATTTTTACTTATTTTTTAAAGTGAACTTCTATTTACTAGTTGCTTTTATTTATTTAAAAGCTCCAGACATACTTTTTATTATATTTCAAAAATTTTTTGAATTTATTTATTGGGCTGAGCCTTCATTGCAGCACAAGGGATCTCTTCCTTTCTTTTCTTTTAAGCTGTGCAATGTATGCTCTCAGCTTTGGCATGTGGGATTTTTCAGTTGTAGCATTCGAACTTTTAGTTGGGGCATGTGGGATCTAATTCCCTGACCAGGGATCGAACCCTGATCCCTCCACTGGAAGCACAGACTCCTAGTCACTGACCACCAGGGAAGTTCCTAGGGTTACAGTTTAACAAAGCTAAGTAACGGGTATACGTGTGCTCAGCATGTTCAGTTTCAGTCATTCACTGCTCAGTCGTGTCCGACACTTTGCGACCCCATGGACTGTGGCACGCCAGGCCTCCCTGTCCATCACCAACTCCCAGTGTTTACTCAAACTCCTATTCATTGAGTCGGTGCTGCATCCAAACATCTCATCCTCTGTCATCCCTTTCTCCTCTCGCCTTCAATCTTTCCCAGCATCAGGATCTTTTCAAATGAGTCAGTTCTTCGTATCAGGTGGCCAAAGTATTGGGTTTCAGCTTCA
>NW_017191639.1:0-10686 GCF_001704415.2 Capra hircus
CATCAATTCTAGATGTGAATCGATATCGAATGTGAATCCATTTCACTGTGACAAGTGATTATTGCAGATATTCTATTCATGCCAGTAAGAAAGCTGTGCAGAAATAATATAATGTTTATGAAGAAAAATAAGATTTGCTAATTTGTTGTATTATTCTCTTTCTTTTCAACAGATTGAATGACAACAGGCTCCACTTTTCATTCACTTGTATGACTATGAGCAGTTTGACCAAGTTGAGAAGATGACTCGTTTGTAGTCTTCCTCATCAGCTCATTCCATCTACTGGCTTTCAAATCATTTAGTACAGAGCTCACCGTCTAGGTGTTCATCCAGTGTTTGTTTGCTTATCATGCAGGATCATTTTCAAAGGAAAAGTATGTGTGTATGAGTTAGAGCTCTGATCCAAGAGTCCATGTAGAAGCTTCCCTGAGAAGTGTATCGTTTTTTGCACCAATGCTACTGAAACGTGTGAATGTGGTATACCACGCATCCCAATAAGCGTCCAGAGCTTCACAGGCTGCTTCTTTGAAACGCCCAGTACTCATGACATTCCATTCATCTGAGGACTAAATATAGCCAACGTAGGCTGTGTTTGCCAAATAGACTTTGAAGTATTCTTCACACAGTCCTTCATCGACGCCAGTTTTCAGATCGAAGAAACCCTTGCTCCATGAAGTGTGTGAACACATATACTCATGTTTTGTTTGCGATTTTAAAGTCATTCTTCAGTTTTGTTGGAGGAATGGTTCTGTATATGCCCCGGTGGATCTGTGCATGAAAGCCCTAATAACTAATGTGAATCGACTTCACTACCAAGGGATGTTTTCATATCTATTGAGGATTTAGTTCATGTATTTCGATTTTAACTTTCTGTCTTACAGCCTTGTTTGTAGATCAAAGCTATTTGAAAGTGTCATCTGGTTTTCAATGGCTTGTGAGGTTATTCATGAGTGGTTTATAAAACCGAATGGATTGTACGTAGCCATACTTTGTTGTCATTCTATGAATTTGAAGAATGTCTGAAGAATGTCTGCAGTTATGCCTTAAAGATTCATACAATTGATGTCCAATATTTATCTCAATAGACTTGCTTTCAATTTGTAGTTTCCTATGCATATGTCTTTCTTTATGGATTTGGGTAGAAGTCGTATTGGAACACTGAAAAATCTGTGATATCAGCCGTGCTGACCTTCTTTCCGGTGGTCATCATTAAGATTTTCACGCTCACTGTCACTTTGTTGCAATGCTATGGATCCTAGTGGAAACAGGTGCCGTTCATCCTACTTTTGTGAAGATTGAACTCATCGTAGAAAGTGGAATTTGTTGAAATATTTATGGTATCAATATATCCTGTGTATATAATTACCCAGATTTACGGGTGCGTATCTGATTGCTAAGTTATAAAATGTATGAGATAGATGTGATCCATCAATGGCGATTGGATACGTGGTGGAGAGGTATTTTGGTGATGCAAGAGATTTAAATGATGTGATCAGAGTATTTATATCCCTTTTATGTGGATAATGGGTCTTGGATCGATGTTTGAAACATTCCAACCTTGTCTTTTGTTATGCATGGGAAGTGTCCAAAACGAAGATGATGCAGGTACGTACTTCAAGGGTAAGTATAGGGTTGAGGGCGTGACTATGAAGTGGTTAGGGTTAGGATGTGGATAGGGTGTCGGTGAGGGAAGGGTTAAGGTTACAGTGTGCAGAACAGCCCCCCAACTTGTTAGGGTGAGGGGTGAGGCGTGAGGGTTAGGGTTAGGGTGAGTGAGGGTAAGGCTTCAAGGTTGAGGTAAGGGTTCAGGGTGAGGGTGTGGGTGAGGGCGAGGGTAAGGCTCGGGTGAGGGTTCAGGGTGAAGGTGTGGTCTCACATCTGATAAACGATTGCATTCCAAATATACCCTTCATTTCCCTCGAACAGAGCTCTCACTGTTGGAGCCCTTGGCAGTGTGGAAGCCACCGGCCCCTAAGCCACCACAAGAACGCCTGGGCCTAGGTGCAAAGGCAAGGCAGGAGCAGAGCTGAGGCCAGGAAGGTGCCAGTGGCGTCTCCCAACCTCGTGCAGACTGCTCCTTCCTGGGCAGGAAGTCTAGAAGCAGGCAAGTCTGGGCAAGGCTCGCCCAGGCAGAGCAGCCTCGCGCAAGGAACTCTGCCAGATCAGGGCTCTCAGCGGAGCTGGAGCTCTGCATACTGGAGGCGCACTCGGCTCCACCCCAGCAAGGCTTGCAGCAGCAGGCGACTGGGCTGCCTCCTCTTCCCCGGAGGAGGCTCCCTTCCACTTGTCCTGTGCACTCGGCTTCCAGCGGAGCCATACCTCGCCTCCTGCAGGTCTTGGCTCAGGGGTTACTTCCCTGAGCTGGGGTGTGGCGGGAACCCAGACACGCAGGGCAGGCCCCAACAACCTGCACACAGCTCTGCTGGGGAGAAGAGCATTAGGGAACCTATGTATTTCAGGCAAATGATGGGAGACCACAAGTGAGTCGCCAGCCTGCTGCTGCAGACACCACCCAGGGGCCCTGGGTGCATGGTGCTCTCAATGTGGCGCTGAGTCTGGACAGCCAAGCAACAGCTGAAGGAGCTCTGCAGTTGCCCTTCCCTTCCCGTCGACAGAGCTCTCAGTGCTGGAGCCCTTGAAGTGTGGAACTCAGCGATCCCTAAGCCCTCCCAAACACATGTCTCTGCTGGGGAGGAGAGTGCTAGGGAACATACGTCTCTCACACACTTTCTAGGCACCCACGGAGTCAGCCTCTGGAGTGTGGGGATGCAAACCCAGCCAGGGGCCCTTGGAACCTGGTGCTCTCCGTGCGGAGCTTTGTCTGGGCGGCCAAGAACCGCTGAAGGAGCCCTGCTGTTGCCCTTCGCTTCCCTCTGACAGAGCTTTCACTGCTGGAGCCCTTGGCAGTGTGCAACCCACCAGCCCCTAAGCCCTCCTCAAGGACGCTGGACCTAAGTGCAAAGGCAAGGCAGGGGGTAGAGCTGAAGCCAGGAAGGCGCCAGTGGCGTTTCCCAGCCTCACACAGCCTGCTCCTTCCTGGGGAGGGAGCCTAAAAGCAAGGCAAGTCTGCGCAAGGCTCGCCATGGCAGAGCACCAGGAACTCTGCCAGATCGGGCCTCTGAACAGAGCTAGAGATCTGCCGTACTGGAGCGCACTTAGCTTCGTGCAAGCAGGGATTTCAGCTTGACGGGCTTGCTGCCTCCTCTTCCCCGAGGAGGCTCGCTTCCCTGCTGGCTGTGCACTCGCCTATCAGGCGGGGCGCAGGGCTCCTCCAGCAGGTCTTGCCTCAGGGGCTGCTTCCCCTGAGTTGGGGCTGTGGGCAGGAACCCAGACACGCAGGATCAGGCCCCAAACACCTGCACATGTCTCTGCTGGGGAGGAGAGTGCTAGGAACCTACGTCTGTCATACACTTTCTGGGCACCCAAGGAATCAGCCTCCGTGTGTGGGGCTGAAAACCCCAGCCAGGGGCCCTGGGAGCCTGGTGCTCTCCGTGTGCGCTGTCTGGGCGGCCAAGCAAACCGCTGGAGGAGCCCTGCAGTTGCCTTCCCTTCCCTCTGACAGAATTCTCACTGCTGGAGCCCTTGGCAGTGTGCAACCCACCAGCCCCTAAGTAAGGACGACTGGGACCTAAGTGCAAAGGCAAGGCAGGATTGGAGCTGAGGCAAGAAAGGCGCCAGTGGCGACTCCCAGGCCTCCTGCCTGCTCCTTCCTGGGAGAGGCAGCCTAAAGCAAGGCAAGTCTGGCAAGGCTAGCCCCCGGCAGAGCAGCCTCGCGCCAGGAACTCTGCCAGATCGGGCTCTGAGCAGAGCTAGAGCTCTGCCGTACTGGAGCGCACTTAGCTCCGTGCAAGCAGGGCTTTCAACTTGACGGGGCTGGGCTGCCTCCTCTTCCCCGAGGAGGCTCGCTTCCCTGCTGGCTGTGCACTCGCCTATCAGGCGGGCGCAGGGCTCCTCCAGCAGGTCTTGCCTCAGGGGCTGCTTCCCCTGAGTTGGGGCTGTGGGCAGGAACCCAGACACGCAGGATCAGGCCCCAACACCTGCACATGTCTCTGCTGGGAGGAGAGTGCTAGGGAACCTACGTCTGTCATACACTTTCTGGGCACCCAAGGAATCAGCCTCCGTGTGTGCGGGGCTGAAAACCCCAGCCAGGGGCCCTGGAGCCTGGTGCTCTCCGTGCGGCGCTGATTCTAGGCGGCCAAGAAACCGCTGGAGGAGCCCTGCAGTTGCCCTTCCCTTCCCTCTGACAGAGCTCTCACTGCTGAAGCCCTTGGCAGTGTGCAACCACCACCCCCTAAGCCCTCCCCAACCACGCCTGGACCTATGTGCAAAGGCAAGGCAGGATTGGAGCTGAGGCAAGGAAGGCACCAGTGGCGTCTCCCAGGCTCGCTCAGACAGCTCCTTCCTGGGAGGGAGCCTAAAAGCAAGGCAAGTCTGGGCAAGGCGAGCCCCGGCCGAGCAGCCTCGCGCCAGAAACTCTGCCAGATCGGGGCTCTGAGCAGAGCTAGAGCTCTGCCGTACTGGAGGCCCACTTAGCTCCGTGCAAGCAGGGCTTTCCTCTTGACTGGGCTCGGCTGCCTCCTCTTCTCCCGAGGAGGCTCGCTACACTGCTGGCTGTGCTCTCGCCTATCAGGCGGGCGCGCAGGGCTCCTCCAGCAGGTCTTGCCTCAGGGGCTGCTTCCCCTGAGTTGAGGCTGTGGGCGGGAACCCAGACACGCAGGATAAGGCCCCAACCACCTGCACATGTCTCTGCTGGGGAGGAGAGTGCTAGGGAACCTACGTCTCTCACACACTTTCTAGGCACCCACGGAGTCAGCCTCTGGAGTGTGGGGATGCAAAACCCAGCCAGGGGCCCTTGGAACCTGGTGCTCTCCGTGCGGAGCTTTGTCTGGGCGGCCAAGGAACCGCTGAAGGAGCCCTGCTGTTGCCCTTCGCTTCCCTCTGACAGAGCTTTCACTGCTGGAGCCCTTGGCAGTGTGCAACCCACCAGCCCCTAAGCCCTCCTCAAGGACGCTTGGGACCTAAGTGCAAAGGCAAGGCAGGGTAGAGCTGAAGCCAGGAAGGCGCCAGTGGCGTTTCCGAGCCTCACACAGCCTGCTCCTTCCTGGGGAGGGAGCCTTAAAGCAAGGCAAGTCTGCGCAAGGCTCGCCTATGGCAGAGCATCTTGGTGCCAGGAACTCTGCCAGATCGGGCCTCTGAACAGAGCTAGAGATCTGCCGTACTGGAGTCGCACTTAGCTTCGTGTAAGCAGGGATTTCAGCTTGACGGGGACTTGCTGCCTCCTCTTCCCCCGAGGAGGCTCGCTTCCCTGCTGGCTGTGCACTCGCCTATCAGGCGGGGCGCAGGGCTCCTCCAGCAGGTCTTGCCTCAGGGGCTGCTTCCCCTGAGTTGGGGCTGTGGGCAGGAACCCAGACACGCAGGATCAGGCCCCAAACACCTGCACATGTCTCTGCTGGGGAGGAGAGTGCTAGGGAACCTACGTCTGTCATACACTTTCTGGGCACCCAAGGAATCAGCCTCCGTGTGTGCGGGGCTGAAAACCCCAGCCAGGGGCCTGGGAGCCTGGTGCTCTCCGTGTGGCGCTGAATCTGGGCGGCCAAGCAACCGCTGGAGGAGCCCTGCAGTTGCCCTTCCCTTCCCTCTGACAGAATTCTCACTGCTGGAGCCCTTGGCAGTGTGCAACCCACCAGCCCCTAAGCTCTCCTTAAGGAGGACTGGGACCTAAGTGCAAAGGCAAGGCAGGATTGGAGCTGAGGCAAGAAAGGCGCCAGTGCGACTCCCAGGCTCCTGCTGCCTGCTCCTTCCTGGAGAGGCAGCCTAAAAGCAAGGCAAGTCTGGGCAAGGCTAGCCCCCGGCAGAGCAGCCTCGCGCCAGGAACTCTGCCAGATCGGGGCTCTGAGCAGAGCTAGAGCTCTGCCGTACTGGAGGCGCACTTAGCTCCGTGCAAGCAGGGCTTTCAACTTGACGGGGCTGGGCTGCCTCCTCTTCCCCGAGGAGGCTCGCTTCCCTGCTGGCTGTGCACTCGCCTATCAGGCGGGGGCGCAGGGCTCCTCCAGCAGGTCTTGCCTCAGGGGCTGCTTCCCCTGAGTTGGGGCTGTGGGCAGGAACCCAGACACGCAGGATCAGGCCCCAACCACCTGCACATGTCTCTGCTGGGGAGGAGAGTGCTAGGGAACCTACGTCTGTCATACACTTTCTGGGCACCCAAGGAATCAGCCTCCGTGTGTGCGGGGCTGAAAACCCCAGCCAGGGGCCCTGGGAGCCTGGTGCTCTCGGTGCGGCGCTGATTCTAGGCGGCCTAGAAACCGCTGGAGGAGCCCTGCAGTTGCCCTTCCCTTCCCTCTGACAGAGCTCTCACTGCTGAAGCCCTTGGCAGTGTGCAACCCACCACCCCCTAAGCCCTCCCCAACACGCCTGGCACCTATGTGCAAAGGCAAGGCAGGATTGGAGCTGAGGCAAGGAAGGCACCAGTGGCGTCTCCCAGGCTCGCTCAGACAGCTCCTTCCTGGGGAGGGAGCCTAAAAGCAAGGCAAGTCTGGGCAAGGCGAGCCCCCGGCCGAGCAGCCTCGCGCCAGAAACTCTGCCAGATCGGGGCTCTGAGCAGAGCTAGAGCTCTGCCGTACTGGAGGCCCACTTAGCTCCGTGCAAGCAGGGCTTTCCTCTTGACTGGGCTCGGCTGCCTCCTCTTCTCCCGAGGAGGCTCGCTACACTGCTGGCTGTGCTCGCCTATCAGGCGGCGCGCAGGGCTCCTCCAGCAGGTCTTGCCTCAGGGCTGCTTCCCCTGAGTTGAGGCTGTGGGCGGGAACCCAGACACGCAGGATAAGGCCCCAACCACCTGCACATGTCTCTGCTGGGGAGGAGAGTGCTAGGGAACCTACGTCTCTCACACACTTTCTAGGCACCCACGGAGTCAGCCTCTGGGAGTGTGGGGATGCAAAACCCAGCCAGGGGCCCTTGGAACCTGGTGCTCTCCGTGCGGAGCTTTGTCTGGGCGGCCAAGGAACCGCTGAAGGAGCCCTGCTGTTGCCCTTCGCTTCCCTCTGACAGAGCTTTCACTGCTGGAGCCCTTGGCAGTGTGCAACCCACCAGCCCCTAAGCCCTCCTCAAGGACGCTTGGGACCTAAGTGCAAAGGCAAGGCAGGGGTAGAGCTGAAGCCAGGAAGGCGCCAGTGGCGTTTCCGAGCCTCACACAGCCTGCTCCTTCCTGGGGAGGGAGCCTTAAAGCAAGGCAAGTCTGCGCAAGGCTCGCCTATGGCAGAGCATCTTGGTGCCAGGAACTCTGCCAGATCGGGCCTCTGAACAGAGCTAGAGATCTGCCGTACTGGAGTCGCACTTAGCTTCGTGTAAGCAGGGATTTCAGCTTGACGGGGACTTGCTGCCTCCTCTTCCCCCGAGGAGGCTCGCTTCCCTGCTGGCTGTGCACTCGCCTATCAGGCGGGGCGCAGGGCTCCTCCAGCAGGTCTTGCCTCAGGGCTGCTTCCCCTGAGTTGGGGCTGTGGGCAGGAACCCAGACACGCAGGATCAGGCCCCAAACACCTGCACATGTCTCTGCTGGGGAGGAGAGTGCTAGGGAACCTACGTCTGTCATACACTTTCTGGGCACCCAAGGAATCAGCCTCCGTGTGTGCGGGGCTGAAAACCCCAGCCAGGGGCCCTGGGAGCCTGGTGCTCTCCGTGTGGCGCTGAATCTGGGCGGCCAAGCAACCGCTGGAGGAGCCCTGCAGTTGCCCTTCCCTTCCCTCTGACAGAATTCTCACTGCTGGAGCCCTTGGCAGTGTGCAACCCACCAGCCCCTAAGCTCTCCTTAAGGAGGACTGGGACCTAAGTGCAAAGGCAAGGCAGGATTGGAGCTGAGGCAAGAAAGGCGCCAGTGGCGACTCCCAGGCTCCTGCTGCCTGCTCCTTCCTGGAGAGGCAGCCTAAAAGCAAGGCAAGTCTGGCAAGGCTAGCCCCCGGCAGAGCAGCCTCGCGCCAGGAACTCTGCCAGATCGGGGCTCTGAGCAGAGCTAGAGCTCTGCCGTACTGGAGGCGCACTTAGCTCCGTGCAAGCAGGGCTTTCAACTTGACGGGCTGGGCTGCCTCCTCTTCCCCCGAGGAGGCTCGCTTCCCTGCTGGCTGTGCACTCGCCTATCAGGCGGGGGCGCAGGGCTCCTCCAGCAGGTCTTGCCTCAGGGGCTGCTTCCCCTGAGTTGGGGCTGTGGGCAGGAACCCAGACACGCAGGATCAGGCCCCAACACCTGCACATGTCTCTGCTGGGGAGGAGAGTGCTAGGGAACCTACGTCTGTCATACACTTTCTGGGCACCCAAGGAATCAGCCTCCGTGTGTGCGGGGCTGAAAACCCCAGCCAGGGGCCCTGGGAGCCTGGTGCTCTCCGTGTGGCGCTGAATCTGGGCGGCCAAGCAACCGCTGGAGGAGCCCTGCAGTTGCCCTTCCCTTCCCTCTGACAGAGCTCTCACTGCTGGAAGCCCTTGGCAGTGTGCAACCACCACCCCCTAAGCCCTCCCCAACGACGCCTGGCACCTAATGTGCAAAGGCAAGGCAGGATTGGAGCTGAGGCAAGGAAGGGCACCAGTGGCGTCTCCCAGGCTCGCTCAGACAGCTCCTTCCTGGGAGGGAGCCTAAAAGCAAGGCAAGTCTGGGCAAGGCGAGCCCCGGCCGAGCAGCCTCGCGCCAAACTCTGCCAGATCGGGCTCTGAGCAGAGCTAGAGCTCTGCCGTACTGGAGGCCCACTTAGCTCCGTGCAAGCAGGGCTTTCCTCTTGACTGGGCTCGGCTGCCTCCTCTTCTCCCGAGGAGGCTCGCTTCCCTGCTGGCTGTGCTCTCGCCTATCAGGCGGGGGCGCAGGGCTCCTCCAGCAGGTCTTGCCTCAGGGGCTGCTTCCCCTGAGTTGGGGCTGTGGGCAGGAACCCAGACACGCAGGATCAGGCCCCAACACCTGCACATGTCTCTGCTGGGGAGGAGAGTGCTAGGGAACCTACGTCTGTCATACACTTTCTGGGCACCCAAGGAATCAGCCTCCGTGTGTGCGGGGCTGAAAACCCCAGCCAGGGGCCCTGGGAGCCTGGTGCTCTCGGTGCGGCGCTGATTCTAGGCGGCCTAGAAACCGCTGGAGGAGCCCTGCAGTTGCCCTTCCCTTCCCTCTGACAGAGCTCTCACTGCTGAAGCCCTTGGCAGTGTGCAACCCACCACCCCCTAAGCCCTCCCCAACGACGCCTGGCACCTATGTGCAAAGGCAAGGCAGGATTGGAGCTGAGGCAAGGAAGGCACCAGTGGGCGTCTCCCAGGCTCGCTCAGACAGCTCCTTCCTGGGGAGGGAGCCTAAAAGCAAGGCAAGTCTGGGCAAGGCGAGCCCCCGGCCGAGCAGCCTCGCGCCAGAAACTCTGCCAGATCGGGCTCTGAGCAGAGCTAGAGCTCTGCCGTACTGGAGGCCCACTTAGCTCCGTGCAAGCAGGGCTTTCCTCTTGACTGGGCTCGGCTGCCTCCTCTTCTCCCGAGGAGGCTCGCTACACTGCTGGCTGTGCTCTCGCCTATCAGGCGGGCGCGCAGGGCTCCTCCAGCAGGTCTTGCCTCAGGGGCTGCTTCCCCTGAGTTGGGCTGGGCGGGAACCCAGACACGCAGGATAAGGCCCCAACCACCTGCACATGTCTCTGCTGGGGAGGAGAGTGCTAGGGAACCTACGTCTCTCACACACTTTCTAGGCACCCACGGAGTCAGCCTCTGGGAGTGTGGGGATGCAAAACCCAGCCAGGGGCCCTTGGAACCTGGTGCTCTCCGTGCGGAGCTTTGTCTGGGCGGCCAAGGAACCGCTGAAGGAGCCCTGCTGTTGCCCTTCGCTTCCCTCTGACAGAGCTTTCACTGCTGGAGCCCTTGGCAGTGTGCAACCACCAGCCCCTAAGCCTCCTCAAGGACGCTTGGGACCTAAGTGCAAAGGCAAGGCAGGGGTAGAGCTGAAGCCAGGAAGGCGCCAGTGGCGTTTCCGAGCCTCACACAGCCTGCTCCTTCCTGGGGAGGGAGCCTTAAAGCAAGGCAAGTCTGCGCAAGGCTCGCCTATGGCAGAGCATCTTGGTGCCAGGAACTCTGCCAGATCGGGCCTCTGAACAGAGCTAGAGATCTGCCGTACTGGAGTCGCACTTAGCTTCGTGTAAGCAGGGATTTCAGCTTGACGGGGACTTGCTGCCTCCTCTTCCCCGAGGAGGCTCGCTTCCCTGCTGGCTGTGCACTCGCCTATCAGGCGGGGGCGCAGGGCTCCTCCAGCAGGTCTTGCCTCAGGGGCTGCTTCCCCTGAGTTGGGGCTGTGGCAGGAACCCAGACACGCAGGATCAGGCCCCAAACACCTGCACATGTCTCTGCTGGGAGGAGAGTGCTAGGGAACCTACGTCTGTCATACACTTTCTGGGCACCCAAGGAATCAGCCTCCGTGTGTGCGGGGCTGAAAACCCCAGCCAGGGCCCTGGGAGCCTGGTGCTCTCCGTGTGGCGCTGAATCTGGGCGGCCAAGCAACCGCTGGAGGAGCCCTGCAGTTCCCTTCCCTTCCCTCTGACAGATTCTCACTGCTGGAGCCCTTGGCAGTGTGCAACCCACCAGCCCCTAAGCTCTCCTTAAGGAGGACTGGACCTAAGTGCAAAGGCAACCAGGCAGCTGGTGGGCAAGAAGGCGCAGTGCTCCAGGCTCCTGCTCTGCCTGCTCCTT
>NW_017191640.1:0-10685 GCF_001704415.2 Capra hircus
GGCGCCTCCTCTTGAGATGCCACGGAAAGGCGCCAGGAATTCTTTCCCGACCTGCAGGGAAAGGATCTCCTCTCGAGCTGGAGGCGGTAACGGGGCTCCTCTGGATGTGGGCGGACGCTCGTGCTTCCTCTGAGTGGAGACGGGTATGTGGGAACTTCTTGAGTTGCAGGAAGGGTGTGAAGGACCCTTTAAGTTCCAGAGGTTAGGTGTGATTAGCCTCGAGACCCCTCAGGGAAATGGCCTCATCTCGCCTGGAGGGAGAACCTCCTGGATTTTCTCGAGTTGCGCAGGTGCTCTCGACTTACGACGGGGATTCAGGGACCCGCTCTGGTGGCCTCAGGAAAGGCCAGTCCCCATGCGAGTTGCTCGCGGGCCTCTCGGGATTCCTCTCCCGTCGAAGCCGGCCTAAGACTTGTGTGGAGTCGGTGCCGAACCTGAGGATTCCTCTCCAGTGCTGACATGGATCTTGGGGTACTTCTGGAGTCTCCCCAGGGAGTCAGTCCTCGTCTCGAGAGGGGGCATGCATGTGCGCTTTCCTCGAGCTGTAGCAGCTCTGTCACGCTTCCCTTCGCGTGATCAAGGGATCTGTGGCCCTTTTCCCTCGAGGCTTTCCCCTTTCCACGAGGCTTTCCCACAGGGCTGTCCCACGTTCCACCGTGGTGTGAGTCGATCCTCGGCTTGAACGTCTAGGCAGTGCAGGGAAAACAGGTTTCCCTGGAATGGACTGAGACATCTGGGGACTCTGGAATGGTGGCACGACCCTGGACCTTTTCGCCTTTCATGTGGAGAGCGCCTCTCTTGAGATGCACGGGAACGCCAGGAATTCTTTCCCGACCCGCAGGGAAAGGATCCCTCCTCTCGAGCTAGGAGGCGGTAAACGGGGCTCCTCTGGATGTGGGCGGACGCTCGTGCTTCCTCTCGAGTGGAGACGGGTATGTCCGGGGAACTTCTTGAGTTGCAGGAAGGGTGTGAAGGACCCCTTGTAAGTTCCAGAGGTTAGGTGTGATTAGCCTCGAGACCCCTCAGGTGAAATGGGCCTCATCTCGCCAGGAGAGGAGAACCTCCTGGATTTTCTCGAGTTGCAGCAGGTGCTCTCGACTTACGACGGGGATATCAGGGACCCGCTCTGGTGGCCACAGGAAAGGCCAGTCCCCATGCGAGTTGCTCGGGCCTCTCGGATTCCTCTCCGTCGTCGATGCCAGTACCTAAGACCTTGTGCGGAGACGGTGCCGCAACCTAAGGATTCCTCTCCAGTGCTGACATGGATCTTGGGGTACTTCTGGAGTCTCCCCATGGGAGTCAGTCCTTGTCTCGAGTGGGGGCATGCACGTGCGATTTCCTCCTAAGCTGTATCAGCAGCAGTGTCCCCGCTTCCCTTCGCGTGGATCAAGGGATCAGTGGCCTTCCCTCGAGGCTTTCCCACGAGGCTTTCCCACGAAGCTTTCCAACAGGGCTGTCCCACGTGCCACCGTGGTGTGAGTCGATCCTCGCTTGAAAGTCGAGGCAGTGCAGGAAAAACAGGTTTCCCTGGAATGGACTGAGACATCAGGGGGACTCTGGAATGGTGGCACGACCCTGGAGTTCCTCTCGCCTTTCCTGTGGAGAGCGCCTCTTCTTGAGATGCAACGGAAGCCTGGAATTCTTTCCCAACCACGCAGGGGAAGGTTCACTCCTCTCGATCTAGGAGGGGGAAACGGGGCTCCCCTGGATGTGGTCGAGACTCTCGTGCTTCCTCTCGAGTGGAGACGGGTATGTCGGGGAACTTGTTGAGGTGAAGTAAGGGTGTGAAGGATCCTTTGGAAGTTCTCGACGTTAGGCGTGATTAGCCTCTAGACGCCTCAGCGGAAATGGGCCTCATCTCGCCTGGATGGGAGAACCTCCTGGATTTTCTCGAGTTGCGGCCGGTGCTCTCGACTTACGACGGGGACCTCAGGGATCCGCTATGGTGGCCTCAGGAAAGGCCAGTCCCATGCGAATTGCTCGGGGGGCCTCTCCGGATTCCTCTCCCCGTCGATGCCGAGGCCTAAGACCTTGTGTGGAGTTGGTGCCGGAACAGGAGGATTCCTCTCCAGTGCTGACATGGATCTTGGGGTACTTCTGGAGTCTCCCACCGGGGATTCAGTCCTCGTCTCGTCTTAGGTCATTCACGTGCACTTTCCTCCCGAGCTGTAGCAGCAGTGTCATGCTTCCCCTTCGCGGTGGATGAAGAAATCTGCGGCTTTAACTCGAGGTTTTCGCAGGAGGCTTTCCCACGTGGCTTTCCCACAGGGCTGTCCCACGTGCCACCGGTGGTGTGAGTCGATCCTCGGCTTGAAAGTCGAGGCAGTGCAGGGAAAACAGATTTCCCTGAAATGGACTGAGACCTCTGGGGACTCTGGAAATGGTGGCACAACCCTGGAGTTCCTCTCGCCTTTCCTGGGGAGAGCGACCCCTCTTGAGATGTGATGGGAACGCCGAGAATTCTTTCCCGACCACGCAGGGAAAGGATCCCTCCTCTCGAGCTAGGAGGCCGAAACGGGGCTCCTCTGGATGTGGGCGGGACTCTCGTGCTTCCTCTCTTGTGGAGACGGGTATGTCGGGGAACTTCTTGAGTTACAGAAAAGGGTGTGAAGGACCCTTTGGAAGTTCCAGAGGTTAGGTGTGATTTGCCTCGAAACGCCTCAGCTGAAACGGGCCTCATCTCGCCTGGAGGGGAGAACCTTCTGGATTTTCTCGAGTTGCGGCAGGTGCTCTCGACTTACGACTGGGATACCAGGGACACGCTTTGATGGCCTCAGGAAAGGCCAGTCCCCATGCGAAGTTGCTGGGGCCTCTCAGGATTCCTCTCCCGTCGATGCCGGGGCCTAAGACCTTGTGTGGAGTCGGTGCCGGAACCTGAGGATTCCTCTTCAGTGCTGACATGGATCTTGGTGTACTTCTGGAGTCTCCCCAGGGGAGTCAGTCCTCGTCACGAGTTGGGGCATGCACGTGCGCTTTCCTCCCGATGTGTAGCAGCGGTGTCACGCTTCCCTTCGCGTGAATCAAGGGATCTGTGGCCTTCCCTCTTGGCTTTTCCCACCAGGCTTTCCCACAGGGCTGTCCCACGTTCCACCGTGGTGTGAGTCGATCCTCGGCTTTGAAAGTCGAGGCAGTGCGGGGAAAACAGGTTTCCCTGGAATGGACTGAGACCATCTGGGGGAACTCTGGGAATGGTGGCACGACCCTAGGAGTTCCTTCTCGCCTTTCTTGTACAGATCGCCTCCTCTTGAGATGCGACGGGAACGCCAGGAATTCTTTCCCGTCCACGCAGGGAAAGGATCCCTGCCCTCGAGCTAGGAGGCGGAAACGGGTCTCCTCTGGATGTGGGCGGGACTCTCGTGCTTCCTTTCGAGTGGAGACGGGTAAGTTGGGGAACTTCTTGAGTTGCAGCAAGGATGTGAATGACCCTTTGGAAGTTCCAGAGGTTAGGTCTGATTAGCCTCGAGACGCCTAGGCTGAAATGGGCCTCCTCACCTGGAGGGCAGAACCTCCAGGATTTTTCTTGAGTTGCGGCAGGTGCTCTCCACTTACGAGGGGGACCTCAGGGACCTGCTCTGGTGGCCTCAGGAAAGGCCAGTCCCCATGCGAGTTGCTCGGGGGCCTCTTGGGATTCCTCTCCCGACGATGCCGGTGCCTAATATCTTGTGTGGAGTCGGTGCCGGAATCTGAGCATTCCTCACCAGTGCTGACATGGATCTTGGGGTACTTCTGGAGTCTCCGCAGGGAAGTCAGTCCTCGTCTGGAGTGGGGGCATGCACGTGCGCTTTCCTCCCGAGCTTTAGCAGAAGTGTCTCGCTTCCCTTCGAGTGGATCAAGGTTTCTGTGGCTTTCCCACGAGGCTTTCCCACAGGGCTGTCCCACGTGCCACCGTGGTGTGAGTCGATCCTCGCTTGAAAGTCGAGGCAGTGCAGGGAAAACAGGTTTCCCTGGAATGGACTGAGACATCTGGGGACTCTGGGATTGGTGGCACGACCCTGGAGTTCCTCTCGACTTTCCTGTGGAGAGCACCTCCTCTTGAGATGCGACGGGAACGCCGGGAATTCTTTCCCGACCACGCAGTGAAAGGATCCCTCCTCTCAGGCTAGGAGGCGGAAACGGGGGCTCCTCTGGATGTGGGCGGGACTCTCGTGCTTCCTCTCGAGTGGAGACGGGTAAGTTGCGGAACTTCTTGAGTTGCAGCAAGGGTGTGAAGGACCCTTTGGAAGTTCCAGAGGTTAGGTGTGATTAGCCTCGGAGAAGCCTCACCGGAAATGGGCCTCATGTCGCCTGGATCGGAGAACCTCCTGTGCTTTCTCGAGTTGCGGCAGGTGCTCTCGACTTACGCCTGGGACCTCAGGGACACGCTCTGGTGGCCTTCGGAAAGTCCAGTCCCCATGCGAGTTGATGGGAGGCCTTTCGGGATTCCTGTCCCATCGATGCCGGGGGCCTAATACCTTGTGTGGTGTCGGTTCCGGAACCTGAGGATTCTTCTCCAGTGCTGACATTGATCTTGGGGTACTTCTGGAGTCTCCCCAGGGGAGTCAGTTCTCGTCTCGAGTGGGGCCATGCACGTGCGCTTTCCTCCCCAGCTGTAGCAGCAGTGTCGCACTTCCCTTCGCGTGGATCAAGGTTTCTGTGGCTTTCCCTCGAGGCTTTCCCATGAGGCTTTCACACGAGGCTTTCCCACGAGGCTTTCCCACAGGGCTGTCCAACGTGCCACCGTGGTGTGAATCGATCCTCGGCTTGAAAGTCGAGGCAGTGCACGGAAAACAGGTTTCCCTGGAATGGACTGAGATATTTGGGGGACTCTGGGAATGGTGGCATGACCCTGGAGTTCCTCTCGCCTTTCCTGTGGAGAGTGCCTCCTCTTGAGATGCGAAGGGAACGCCGGTAATTCTTTTCCCGACCACGCAGGTAAAGGATCCCTCCTATCGAGCAAGAGGCGAAAACGGGGGCTCCTCTGGATGTGCGCGGGACTCTCGCGCTTCCTCTCGAGTGGAGACGGGTATGTGGGGGAACTTCTTGAGTTGCAGCAAGGGTGTGAAGGACCCATAGGAAGTTCCAAAGGTTAGGTGTGATTAGCCTCGAGATGCCTCAGCGGAAATGGGCCTCATCTCGCCTGGAGGGGAGAACCTCCTGGATTTTCTCGAGTTGCGGCAGGTGCTCTCGACTTACGACTGGGACCTCAGGGACCCGCTCTGGTGGCCTCAGGAAAGGCCAGTCCCCATGCGAGTTGCTCGGGGGTCTCTCGGGATTCCTCTCCCATCGATGCCGGGGCCTAAGACTGCCGGGAGCCAGTGTGAGGAAGCCCGCCCGTGACAAGGTTATGAGGAAGGAAGCTGACATACGCAAGGCGTGCTCAGACTTCAGGGACCCCTCTGGAAATTTTTAAGCATGTACCCCAACAAAAATCTGCCGGTTTTTGTGCTCTGCTTTTTCACTCTTCTGACCTTTTTTGGAAAAAGTCAATTCAGTCCGTTAGTCTTCTGCATTTGAAAGAGTGTTTCAATCCAAAAACCCTCTGATTTCTTTCTAGCCTGCCTGTTGGACTCGTACAGCTGCTCTTCTGATTGTTTGAGGCCTCCTGACCGGAGGAGGCACTGGAAGCTTAAATCATCCTAGGAATGCAGGAGTTTCCGAGGAGTCAAAATCTTTAGAATAGGACTGATTAAAAGTTTCATTTTTTGGGTCAATGCTTGCTGCCAAATTTTCATATCCTTTATTTTTAGATATAGTTGGTTTATAGAAAAACAAGTAGTTTACCTGGTATTAGCAACATTAGATCTTTGAGTTAAGTACCTTCTTTGTTATAACCCACTGCACCTTTGTTCTATAGAGATGTAACTTTAATGCTTTAAGGAGATGCAGATTAAAGAAAAACACTTCAGGGGAAACAAAATTAACATTCATTAAGGAAGAGAGCCAAAAAGTGTTAACAAGCCTCTTGGCCAGAAGATAATGTAAATCACCTGAGACCTTTTGTATACAAAATGATATACAGAAAGAATCTGGGTTGCGAACACTACATAATTTTGTGTTATCCATTGATCTCCATGTTTTATCAAAAGTATAAAAGGCCTTCTGAACAATAAAGGAGGAGGCCAGGGGCCGGGGGCCAGTTTCTCGGACCAGCTTCTCGAACTAGTCTCTCAGCCTGGTTTCTTGGGACTCTGGCTCGCCCCGTGTCTTTCTCTCTCTTTCTTCTTCTCTACCTTTCCTTCTCTCTGCTCTTTACTATAACTTCAGGCTGAATCTCCAACTGGAGTGCGGAGGCTTGCCAGGTCTACTTACTTGCCCTGGCTGTTAAGACCCGCACGAAAGGGAGCTTAAGGCGAGGCACCCTTAGATATTCCAGCGGGCGCCGGTGGCCCAACGAAGGTGGTGCAAATTCCTTGTCTGGAATTTTATTGGCCGTCCGCGTAAACCAAGCTATTCAGCCCTCTTCCTCCACTTAATCTTCTTACTACACTATAGTTTCCGAATCTAATCTTACATTAATAAATAAACAAGTCTTTCCACACCAACGCCGTCCACCCTTCGAATTCCCTGGATCCACCGGGGCTGGACCCCGGCATAAGACCTTGTGTGGAGTCGGTGCCGAAACCTGAGGATTCCTCTCCAGTGCTGACATGGAACTTGGGGTACTTCTGGAGTCTCCCCAGGGGAGTCAGTCCTCGTCTCGAGTGGGGGCATGCATGTGCGCTTTCCTCCCGAGCTGTAGCAGCAGTGTCATGCTTCCCTTCGCGTGGATCAAGGGATCTGTGGCTTTCCCACGAGGCTTTCCCACAGGGCTGTCCCACGTGCCACCGTCGTGTGAGTCGATCCTCGGCTTGAAAGTCGAGGCAGTGCAGGGAAAAAAGGTTTCCCTGAAATGGCCTGAGACATCTGGGGGACTCTGGGAATGGTGGAACGACCCTGGAGTTCCATACGCCTTTCCTGTGTAAAGCGTCCCCTCTTGAGATGCTATGGGAACGCGGGGAATTCTTTCCAGACAACGCACGGAAAGGATCCCACCTCTGGAGCTAAGAGGCAGAAATGGGGCTCCTCTGGATGTGGGCGGGACTCTCGTGCTTCCTCTCGAGTGGAGACGGGTATGTCGGGGAACTTCTTGAGTTGCAGCAAGGGTGTGAAGGACCCTTTGGAAGTTCCAGAGGTTAGGTGTGATTAGCCTCAAGACGCCTCAGCGGAAATGGGGCCTCATCTCGCCTGGAGGGGAGAACCTCCTGGATTTTCTCGAGTTGCGGCAGGTGCTCTCGACTTATGATGGGGACATCAGGGACCCGCTCTGGTGGACTCAGGAAAGGCCAGTCCACATGCGCGTTGCTCAGGGGCCTCTTGGGATTCCTCTCCCGTCGATGCCGGGGCCTACGACCTTGTGTGGATTCGGTGCTGGAACTTGAGGATTCCTCTCCAGTACTGACATGGATATTGGGGTACTTCTGGAGTCTCCCCAGGGGAGTCAGTCGTAGTCTCGAGTGGGGGCATGAACGTGCGATTTCCTCCAGAGCTGTAGCAGCAGTGTCACGCTTCCCTTCGCGTGGATCAAGGGATCTGTGGCTTTCCCTCGAGACTTTACCACGAGGCTTTCCCACGGGGCTTTCCCACGAGGCTTTCCCACAGGGCTGTCCCACGTGCCACAGTGGTGTGAGTCGATCCTCGGCTAGAAAGTCAAGGCAGTGCAGGGAAAACAGCTTTCCCTGGAATGGACTGAGACATCTGGGGGACTCAGCGAATGGTGGCACGACCCTTGAGTTCCTCTCGCCTGTCGTGTGGAGAGCGCCTCATCTTGAGATGCGACGGGAACGCCGGGAATTCATTCCCAAACACACAGGGAAAGGATCCCTCCTCTCGAGCTAGGAGGCGGACACGGGGCTCCTCTGGATGTGGGCGGGACTCTCGAGCTTCCTCTCCAGTGGAGACGGGTATGTCGGGGAACTTCTTGAGTTGCAGCAAGGGTGTGAATGACCCTTTGGAATTTCCAGAGTTTAGGTGTGATTAGCCTGGAGACGCCTCAGGGGAAATGGGCCTCATCTCGCCTGGAGGGGAGAACCTCCTGGATTTTCTCGAGTTGCGGCAGGTGCTCTCGACTTACGACGGGGACCTCAGGGACCCGCTCTGGTGGCCTCAGGAAAGGCCAGTACCCATGCGAGTTGCTAGGGGCCCTCTCGGGATTCCTTCCCCGTCGATGCCGGGGCCTAAGACCTTGTGTGGAGTCGGTGCCGGAACCTGAGGATTCCTCTCCAGTGCTGACATGGATCTTGGGGTACTTCTGGAGTCTCCCCAGGGGAGCCAGTAGTCGTCTCGAGTGGGGGCATGCACCTGCGCATTCCTCCGGAGGTGTAGCAGCGGTGTCATGCCTCCCGTCGCGTGGATGAAGGGATCAGTGGCTTTCCCTCGAGGCTTCCTCAGGAAGCTTTCCCAAGAGGTTTTTCCACGAGGCTTTTCCACAGGTCTGTCCCAAGTGCCACTGTGGTGTGAGTCGATCCTCGGCTTGAAAGTCAAGGCAGTGCAGGGAATACAGGTTTCCCTGGAAAGGACTGAGACATCTGGAGTACTCAGGGAACGGTGGCACGACCCTGGAGTTCCTCTCGCCTTTCCTGTGGAGAGCGCCTCCCCTTGAGATGCGTTCTGAACGTCGGGAATTCTTTCCCGAGCACCCAGGGAAAGGATCCCTCCTCTCGAGCTAGGAGGCGGAAACGGGGCTTCTCTGGATGTGGGCGGGACTCTCGTCCTTCCTCTCGAGTTGAGACGGGTATGTCGGCGAACTTCTTGAGTTGCAGCAAGGGTGTGAAGGACCCTTTGGAAGTTCCAGAGGTTAGGTGTGATTAGCCTCGAGACGCCTCAGCGGAAATGGGCCTCATCTCGTCTGGAGGGGAGAACCTCCTGGATTTTCTCGAGTTGCGGGCAGGTGCTCTCGACTTACGACTGGGACCTCAGGGACCCGATCTGGTGGCCTCAGGAAAGGCCAGTCCCCTTGCGAGTTGCTCGGGGGCCTCTCGGGATTCTTCTCCCGTCCGATGCCGGGGCCTGAGACCTTGTGTGGAGTCTGTGCCGGAACCAGAGGATTCCTCTCAAGTGCTGACATGGATCTTGGGGTACTTCTGGAGTCTCCCAGGGGAGTCATTCCTCGTCCGCGAGTGGGGACATGCACGTGGGTTTTCCTCCCGAGCTGTAGCAGCAGTGTCACGATTCCCTTCGCGTGGATGCAGGGATCTGTGGCTTTCCCTGGAGGCTTTCCCACGAGGCTTTCCCACGAGGCGTTTCCCACATTGCTGTTCCCACGTGCCACCGTGGTATGGAGTCGATTCTCGACTTTGAAAGTCGAGGCAGTGCAGGGAAAACTGGTTTCCCTGTTATGGACTGAGCTTCTGGAGGACTCTGGGAATGGTGGCACGACCCTGGAGTTCTTCTTGCCTTTCCTGTGGAGAGTGCCTCCTCCTGAGATGCGACGGGAACGCCGGGAATTCTTTCCCGACCACGCAGGGAATGAATCCCTCCTCTGGAACTATGAAGCGGAAACGGGGCTCCTCTGTATGTAAGTGGGACTCTCGTGCTTCTTCTCGATTGGAAACGGGTTATGTCGAGGAAATTCTTGAGTTGCAGCAAGGGGTGTGAAGGACCCTTTGGAAGTTCCAGAGGTTAGGGGTGATTAGCCTCGAGACGCCTCAGCGGAAATGGGGCCTCATATCGCCTGAAAGGGGAGAAACTCCTGAATTTTCTCGAGTTGCGGCAGGGTACTTGGACTTAGACCGGGACCTCAGGGACCCGCTCTGGTGGCCTCAGGAAAGGCCAGTCGCCATGCAAGTGGCTCGCCGGCCCTCTCGGGATTCCTCTCCCGTCGATGCCGGGGCCTAAGATCTTGTCTGGAGTGGGGTGCCCGGAACCTGAGGATTCCTCTCCAGTGCTGACATGGATCTTTGGGTACTTCTGGAGTCTCCCCAGGGGGCGTCAGTCCTCATCTTGAGTGGGGGCATGCACGTTCGCTGTCCTCCCGAGTTGTAGCAGCAGTGTCACCATTCCCTTCGCGTGGATCAAGAGATCTGTGGCTTTCCCTCGAGGCTTTTCCACGAGGCTTTCCCACGAGGGTTTCCCACAGGGCTGTCCCACGAGCCACCGTGGTGTGAGTCGATCCTCGGCTTGAAATTCGAGGCAGTGCAGGGAAAACAGGTTTCCCTGGAATGGACTGAGACATCTGGGTGACTCTGAGAAAGGTGGCGCGACCCTGGAGTTCCTCTTGCCTTTCCTGTGGAGAGCGCCTCCTCTTGAGATGCGACGGGAACGCCGGGAATTCTTTCCCGACCACGCAGGGAAAGGATCCCTCCCTCTCGAGCTAGGAGGCGGAAACGGGGCTCCTCTGGATGTGGGCGGAACTCTCGTGCTTCCTCTCGAGTGGAGACGTGTATGTCAGGGAACTTCCTGAGTTTCAGCAAGGGTGTGAAGGACCCTTTGCAAGTTCCAGAGGTTAGGTGTGACTAGCCTGGAGACGCCTCAGCGGAAATGGCCTCATCTCGCCTGGAGGGGAGAACCTCCTGGATTTTCTCGAGTTGCGGCAGGTGCTCTCGACTTACGACTGGGACCCGCACTGGTGGCCTCAGGAAAGGCCAGTCCCATGCGAGTTGCACGGGGCCCTCGGGATTCCTCTAACGTCGATGCTGGGGCCTAAGACCTTGTGTGGAGTCAGTGCCCAC
>NW_017191641.1:0-10685 GCF_001704415.2 Capra hircus
AGGAGGATGATCTCCCGTGCTGTGCCTTTCGAGTGAGCCGGAATAAGTCGGAGGAACTTCTTGAGTTTGCACAGCAAAAGGTGTGAAAGGGACCCTTTGGAGTCCATGAGGTTATGTGTGCTGATTTAGCCTCGAGAAGTCTCAGCGGAAATGGGCCTCATCTCGCCTGGAGGGAGAACCTCCTGAATTTTCTCGAGTTGCGGCAGGTGCTCTCGACTTACGACAGGGACCTCAGGGACCCGCTCTGGGTGGCCTCAGGAAAGGCCAGTCCCCATGCAAGTTGCTCGGGGGCCTCTCGGGGTCCTCTCCCGTCGATGCCAGGGCCTAACTTTGTGTGGAGTTGGTGCCGGAAACCTGAGGATTCCTGACAGTGCTGACATGGATCTTGGGGTACTTCTGAAGTCTCCCAGGGGAGTCAGTCCTCGTCTCGAGTGGGGCATGCACGTGCGCTTTCCTCCCGAGCTGTAGCAGCAGTGTCACGCTTCTTGGCGATTGGATCATGGTATCAGTGGCTTTCCCTGAAGGCTTTCCCTCGAGCTTTTCCACGAGGCTTTCCCACAGGGCTGTCCCACGTGCCACCGTGGTGTGAGTCGATCCTCGGCTTGAAAGTCGAGGCAGTGCAGGGAAAACAAGTTTCCCTGGAATGGACTGAGACATCTGAGGGAATCTGGGAATGGTGGCACGACCCTGGAGTTCCTCTCGCCTTTTCTGTGGAGAGCGCCTACTCTTGAGATGCGATGGGAATGCCGGAAATTCTTTCCCGACCACGCAGGGAAAGGATCCCTTCTTTCGAGCTATGAGGTGGAAACGGGCTCCTCCTCATGTGGGAAGGACTCTCGTGCTTCTCTCTCGAGGAGACGGGTATGTTGGGGAACTTCTTGAGTTGCAGCAAGGGTGTGAAGGACCCTTTGGCAGTTCTAGAGGTTAGGTGTGATTAGCCCCGAGATGCCTCAATGGAAATGGGCCTCATCTCGCCTGGAGGGGAGAACTCCTGGATATTCTCGAGTTGCGGCAGGTGCTCTCGACTTACAATGGGACCTCAGGGACCAGCTCTGGTGGCCTCAGGAAATTCCAGTCCCATGCGAGTTGCTCGGGGCTCTCTCCGGATTCCTCTCCCGTTGATGCCGGGGCCTCAGACCTTACGTAGAGTCGGTGCTGTAACCTGAGGATTCCTCTCCAGTGCTGACATGGATCTTGGTGTACTGCTGGAGTCTCCCAGGGAGTCAGTCCTCGTCTCGAGTGGGGGCATGCACGTGCGCTTTCCTCCCGAGCTGTAGCAGCAGTGTCGCGCTTCCCTTCGCGTGGATCAAGGGATCTGTGGCTTTCCTTCGAGGCTTTCCCACGAGGCTTTCACACGAGGCTTTGCCACAGGGCTGTCCACGTGCCACAGTGGTGTGAGTCGATCCTCGGCTTGAAAGTCGAGTCAGTGCGGGGAAACAGGTTTCCCTGGAATGGACTGAGACATCTGGGGACTCGGAGAATGCTGGCATGTCCCTGGAGTTCCTCTCGCCTTTCCTGTGGAGAGCGCCTCCTCTTGAGAAATCAACGGGAATGCCGGAATTCTTTCCCGACCTTGCAGGGAAAGGATCCCTCCTCTCGAGCTATGAGGCGGAAACGGGGCTCCTCTGGATGTGGGCGGAACTATCGTGCTTCCTCTTGAGTGGAGACGGGTATGTCGGGGAACTTCTTGATTTGCAGCAAGGGTGTGAAGGACCCTTTGGAAGTTCCAGAGTTTAAGTGTGCTTAGCCTTGAGATGTGTCAGCGGAATAGGCTTCATTTTGCCTGGAGGGGAGAACATCCTTGATTTTCTCCAGGTGCCGGCAGTGCTCTCGACTTACGACGGGACCGCAGGACCCGCTCTCTTGGCCTCAGGAAAGGCCAGTCAAGATCCAAGACAGCACTGCAGAGGGAGAGACATCACGAAAGGCTCCCGAGCAACTCGCATGGGGACTGGCCTTTCCTGAGGCCACCAAAGCGGGTCCCTGAGGTCCCCGGCGTAAGCGAGAGCACCTGGCGCAACTCGAGAAAATCCAGGAGGTTCTCCCCTCCAGGCGAGATGAGGCCCATTTCCTCTGAGGCGCCTCGAGGCTAATCACATCTAACAACTGGAACTTCTAAAGGGTCCTTCACACCCTTGCTGCAAACTCAAGAAGTTCCCCGAAATACCCGTCTCCACTCGAGCGGAATCACGAGAGTCCCGCCCACATCCAGAGGAGCCCCGTTTCTGCCTCCTAGCTCGAGAGGAGGGATCCTTTCCCTGCGTGCTCCGGGAAAGAATTCCCGGCGTTCCGTCGCATCTCAAGAGAGTCGCTCTCCACAGGAAAAGCGAGAGGAACTCCAGGGTCGTGCCACCATTCCAGAGTCCCCCAGATGTCTCAGTCCATTCAGGAAACTGTTTTCCCTGCACTGCCTCGACTTTCAAGCTTGAGGATCGACTCACACCACGGTGGCACGTGGGACAGCCCTGTGGGAAAGCCTCGAGGGAAAGCCTCGTGGGAAAGCCTCGTGGGAAAGCCTCGTGTGAAAGCCTCAAGTGAAAGCCACAGATCCTTGATACACGTGAAGGAAGCCTGACACTGCTGCCTACAGCTCGGGAGGAAAGCGCACGTGCATGCCCCCACTCGAGACGAGGACTGATTCCCTGGGAGAATCCAGAATTTCCCCCAAGATCCATGTCAACACTGGAGAGGAATCCTCAACTCCGGCACCGACTCCACACAAGGTCTAGGCCCCTGCATCGACGGGAGAGGAATCCGAGAGGCCCCGAGCAACTCGCATGGGGACTGGCCTTTCCTGAGGCCACCAGAGCGGGTCCCTGACGTCCCCGTCGTAAGTCGAGGACCACCTTGCCGCAACTCCCAGAAAATCCAGGGAAGTTCTCCCCTCCAGGCGAGATGAAAGCCCATTTCCAATGAGACGTCTAGAGGCTAATCACACCTAACCTCTGGAACTTCCAAAGGGTCCTTACATCCTGGCTGCAACTCAAGAAGTTCCCCAAAATACCCGTCTCCACTCGAAAGGAAGCACGAGAGTCCCGCCCACATCCAGAGGAGCCCCGATTCCGCCTCCTAGCTCGAGAGGAGGGAACCTTTCCCTGCGTGGTCCGGGAAAGAATTCCGGCGTTCCCCTCGCATCTCAAGAGGAGGCGCTCTCCACAGAAAGGCGAGAGGAACTCCAGGGTCGTGCCACCATTCCAGAGTCCCCCAGATGTCTCAGTCAATTCCAGGGAAACTGTTTTTCCCTGCACTGCCTCAACTTTCAAGCCGGAGGATCGACTCACACCACCGGTGGCACGTGGGACAGCCCTGTGGGAAAGCCTCGAGGGAAAGCCACAGATCCCTTGATCCACGCGAAGGGAAGCGTGACACTGCTGCTACAGATCGGGAGGAAAGCACAGCAGGTGAATGCCCCTACTCGAGACGAGGACTGACTCCCTGGGGAGACTCCAGTAGTACCCAAGATCCATGTCAGCACTGCAGAGGAATTCTCAGGTTCCGGCACCGACTCCACACAAGGACTTATTCCCCGGCATCGACGGGAGAGGAATCCCGAGAGGCCCCCGAGCAACACTCATGGGAACTGGCCTTTCCTGAGGCCACCAGAGCGGGTACCTGAGGTCCCAGTCGTAAGTCGAGAGCACCAGTCGCAACTCGAAAAAATCCAGGAGGTTCTCCCCTCCAGGCGAGATGAGGCCCATTTCCGCTGAGGGGGCTCAAGGCTTATCACACCTAACCTCTGGAACTTCCAAAGGGTCCGTCACACCCTTGCTGCAACTCAAGAAGTTCCCCGAATATCCGTCTCCACTCCAGGGAAGCACGAGAGTCCCGCCCATATCCAGAGGAGCCCCGATTCCGCCTCCTAGCTCGAGAGGAGGGATCCTTTCCCTGCGTGTTCAGGAAAGAATTCCCGGCATTGCCGTCGCTTCTCAAGAGGAGGCACTCTCCACAGGAAAGGCGAGAGGAACTCCAGGGTCGTGCCACCATTCCCAGAGTCCCCCAGATGTCTCAGTCCATTCAGGGAAACCTGTTTTCCCTGCACTGCCTCTACTTTCAAGCCGAGGATCGACTCACACCACGGTTGCACGTTGGACAGCACTGTGGGAAAGCCTCGTGGGAAAGCCTGGTGTGAAAGCCTCGGCGGAAAGCCTCGTGGGAAAGCCTGGACGGAAAGCCACAGATCACTTGATCCACGCGAAGGGAAGCGTGACACTGCTGCTACAGCTCGGAAGGAAAGCGCACGTGCATGCCCCCACTCGTGACGAGGATTGACTCAACTGGGGAGACTTCAGAAGTACGCCAAGATCCATGTCAGCACTGGAGAGGAATCCTCAGGTTCCGGCACCGACTCCACACAAGTTCTTAGGTCCCGGAATCTACGGGAGAGGTATCCTGAGAGGCTCCCAAGCAACTCGCATGGGGACTGACCTTTCCTGAGGCCACCAAAACGGGTCCCTGAGGTCCTCCTTGTAAGTCGAGAGCACCTGCCACACCTTGAGAAAATCCAGGAGGTTCTCCCCTCCAGGCGAGATTAGGCCCATTTCCGCTGAGGCGTCTCGAGGCTAATCACACCTAACCTCTGGAACTTCCAAAGGGGCCTTCACACCCTTGCTTCAACTCAAGAAGTTCCCCGACATACCCGTCTCCACTCGAGAGGAATCACGAGAGTCCCGCCCACATGCAGAGGAGCCACGTTTCCGCCTAATAGATCGAGAGGAGGGATCCTTTCCCTGCGTGGTCGGGAAAGAATTCCCCGCGTTCCCGTCGCATCTCAAGAGGAGGCGCTCTCCACAGGAAAGGCGAGAGCAACTCCAGGGTCGTGCCACCATTCCCAGAGTCCCCCAGATGTCTCAGTCCATTCCAGGGAAACCTGTTTTCCCTGCACTGCCTCGACTTTCAAGCGAGGATCGACTCACACCACGGTGGCTCGTGGGGCAGTCCTGTGGGAAAGCCTCGTGGGAAAGCCTCGTGGGAAAGCCTCGAGGGAAAGCCACAGATCCCTTAATCCACGCGAAGGGAAGTGCGACACTGCTGCTACAGCTCGGGAGGAAAGCGCACGTTCATGCCCCCACTCGAGAAGAGGACTGACTCCCCTGGGGAGACTCCAGAAGTACCCCAAGATCCATGTCAGCACTGGAGAGGAATGCTCAGGTTCCGGCACCGACTCCACACAAGATCTTAGGCCCCGGCATCCACGGGAGAGGAATCTTGAGAGGCCCCCGAGCAACTCGCATGGGGACTGGCCTTTCCTGAGGCCACCAGAGCGGGTCCCTGAGGTCCCCGTCATAAGTCGAGAGCACCTGCCGCAACTCGAGAAAATCCAGGAGGTTCTCACCTCCAGGCGAGATGAGGCCCATTTCCGCTCAGGCGTCTCGAGGCTAATCACACCTAACCTCTGGAACTTTCAAAGGGTTCTTCACACCCTGGCTGCAACTCAAGAAGTTCCGCGACATACCCGTCTCCACCCGAGTGGAAGCACGAGAGTTACGCCCACATCCAGAGGAGGCCTCGTTTCCGCCTCCTAGCTCGAGAGGAGGGATCCTTTCCCTGCGTGGTGGGAAAGAATTCCCGTCGTTCCTGTCGCATGTCAAGAGGAGGCGCTTTCCACAGGAAAGGCGAGAGGAACTCCAGGGTCATGCCACCATTCCCAGAGTTCCCCAGATGTCTAAGTCCATTCCAGGGAAACCTGTTTTCCCTGCACTGCCTCGACTTTCAAGCCGAGGATTGACTCACACCACGGTGGCACGTGGGACAGCCCTGTGGGAAAGCCTGGTGGGAAAGCCTCATGGGAAAGCCTCGAGGGAAAGCCACAAATCACTTGATCTACGCGAGGGAAGCATGACACTCCTGCTACAGCTCGAGAAGAAAGCGCACGTGAATGCGCCCACTAGAGACGAGGACTGACTCCCCTGGGGAGACTCCAGAAGTACCCCAAGGTCCATGTCAGCACTGGAGAGGAATCCTCAGGTTCCGGCACCGACTCCACACAAGGTCTTAAGCCCCCGGCATCGAAGGGAGAGGAATCCCGAGAGGCCCCCGAGCAACTCGCATGGGGACTGGCCTTTCCTGAAGCCACCAGAGCGGGTCCCTGATGTCCCCGTCGTAAGTCAAGAGCACCTGCCGTAAGTCGAGACAATTCAGGAGGTTCTCCCCTCCAGGCGAGATGAGGCCCTTTTCCCCTGAGGGGTCTCGAGTCTATTCACACTGAACCTCTGGAACTTCCAAAGGGTCCTTCACACCCTTCCTGCAACTCAAGAAGTTCCCCACAAACACGTCTCCATTCGAGAGGAAGCTCGAGAGTCCCGCCCACATCCAGAGGAGCCCCGTTTCCGCCTCCTAGCTCGAGAGGAGGGATCCTTTTCCCTGCGTGGTGGGGAAAGAATTCCTCGTGTTCCTGTCGCATCTCAAGAGGAGGCGCTCTTCTCAGGAAAGGCGAGAGGACTCCAGGGTCGTGCCACCATTCCAAGAGTCCCCCAGATGTCTCAGTGCATTCCAGGGAATCCTGTTTTTCTTACACTGCCTCGACTTTCAAGCCGAGGATCGACTCACACCACGGTGGCACGTGGGACAGCCCTGTGGGAAAGACTCTTGGGAAAGCCTCGAGGGAAAGCCCCTGATCCCTTGATCCACACGAAGGAAAGCGTGACACTGCTGCTACAGCTCGGGAGGAAAGCGCACATGCATGACCCCACTGGAGACGAGGACTGACTCCCCTGGGGAGACTCCAGAAGTTCCCAAAGATCCATGACAGCACTGGAGAGGAATCCTCAGGTTCCAGCACCGACCCCACACAAGGTCTTAGGCTCCGGCATGGACGGCAGAGTAATCCTGAGAGGCTCAGGAGCAACTCGCATGGGGACTTGCCTTTCCTGAGGCCACCAAAGCGGGTCTCTGAGGACACCATGGTAAGTCGAGAGCACCTGCGGCAACTCGAGAAAATCCAGGAGGTTGTCCCCTCCAGGCGAGATGAGGCCCATTTCCGCTAAGGCGTCTCGAGGCTAATCACAACTAACCTCTGGAACTTCCAAAGGGACCCTCCCACCCTTGCTGAAATTCAAGAAGTTACCCGACATACCCCTCTCCACACGAGAGGAAGCACGAGGGTCCCGCCCACATCCAGAGAAGCCCCGTTTCCGGCCTCCTAGCTCGAGAGGAGGGATCCTTTCCCTGCCGTGGTCGGGAAAGAATTCCCAGCGTTCCCGACGCATCTCAAGAGGAGGGGTTCTACACAGGAAAGGCGACAAGAACTCCAGGGTCGTGCCACCATTCCCAGAATCCCCCATATGTCTGAGTCCATTCCAGGGAAGCCTGTTTTCCCTGCACTGCCTCGATTTTCAAGCCGAGGATCGACTCACACCACGGTGGCACGTGGGACAGCCCTGTGGGAAAGCCTCGTGGGAAAGCCACAGATCCCTTGATCTACACGAAGGGACCGGTGACACTGCTGCTACAGCTCGGGAGGAAAGCGCACGTGCATGCCTCCACTCGAGACGAGGACTGACTCCCCTGGGGAGACTCCAAAGTACCCCAAGATCCATGTCAGCAATGGAGAGGAAACCTCAGGTTCCAGAACCAACTCCACACAAGGTCTTAGGCCCCTGGCATCAAAGGGAGAGGAATCCCGAGAGGCCCGCGAGCAACTCGCATGGGGACTGGCCTTTCCTGAGGCCACCAGAGCGGGTCCCTGAGGTCCCTATCGAAAGGCGAGAGCACCTGCCGCAACTCGTGAAAATCCAGGAGGTTCTCCCCTCCAGTCGAGATTAGGCCCATTTCCGCTGAGGCGTCTCGAGGCTAATCACACCTAACCTCTGGAACTTCCAAAGGGGCCTTCACACCCTTGCTTCAACTCAAGAAGTTCCCCCTCATACCCGTCTCCACTCGAGAGGAATCACGAGAGTCCCGCCCACATGCAGAGGAGCCACGTTTCCGCCTAATAGATCGAGAGGAGGGATCCTTTCCCTGCGTGGTCGGGAAAGAATTCCCCGCGTTCCCCGTCGCATCTCAAGAGGAGGCGCTCTCCACAGGAAAGGCGAGAGCAACTCCAGGGTCGTGCCACCATTCCCAGAGTCCCCCAGATTTCTTAGTCCATTCCAGGGAAACCTGTTTTCCCTGCACTGCCTCGACTTTCAAGCCGAGGATCGACTCACACCACGGTGGCTCGTGGGGCAGTCCTGTGGGAAAGCCTTGTGGGAAAGCCTCGAGGGAAAGCCACAGATCCCTTGATCTACTCGACGGGAAGCGTGACACTGCTGCTAGAGCTCGGGAGTGAAGCTCACGCGCACGCCCCCACTCGAGAAGAGGACTGACTCCCCTTGGGAGTCTACAGAACTACCACAATATCCATGTCAGCCCTGGAGAGGAATCCTCAGGTTCCGGAACCGACTCCACACAAGGCCTTAGGCCCCGGAATCGACGGGAGTGGAATCCCGAGAGGCCCCCGGGCAACTTGCTTGGCGACTGGCCTTTCCTGATGCCACCAGAGCGAGTCAATGAGGTCCCCATCGTACGTCGAGAGCACCTGCCTCATCTCGAGAAAATCCAGGAGGTTCTCCCCTCCAGGCGAGATGAGGCCCTTTTACGCTGAGGCGTCTCCAGGTTAATCACACCTAACCTCTGGAACTTCCAAAGGGTCCTTCACACCCTTGCTGCAACTCAAGAAGTTCCCCCGACATACCCGTCTCCACTCGAGAGGAAGCACGAGAGTCTCGCCCACATCCAGAGGAGCCCCGTTTACGCCTCTTAGCTCGAGAGGATGGGATCCTTCCCCTGCGTGGTTGGGAAAGAATTGCCTGCATTCCCGTCGCATCTCAAGAGGAGGCGGTCTCCTCAGGAAAGGCGAGAGGAACTGCAGGGTCGTGCCACCATTCCCAGAGTTCCCCAAATGACTCAGTCCATTCCAGGGAAACCTGTTTTCCCTGCACTTCCTCGACTTTCAAGCCGAGGATCGACTCACACCACAGTGTCACGTGGCACAGCCCTGTGGGAAAGCCTCGTGGGAAAGCCTCGACTGAAAGCCACAGATCCCTTGATCCACGGGAAGGGAAGTGCGACACTGCTGCTACAGCTCGGGAGGAAAGCGCACGTGCATGCCCCCACTCGAGACGTGGACTGACTCCCCTGGGGAGACTCCAGAAGTACCCCAAGGTCCATGTCAGCACTGGAGAGGAATCCTCAGGTTCCGGCACCGACTCCACACAAGGTCTTAAGCCCGGGCATCGAAGGGAGAGGAATCCCGAGAGGCCCCCGAGCAACTCGCATGGGGACTGGCCTTTCCTGAGGCCACCAGAGCGGGTCCCTGATGTCCCCGCCGTAAGTCAAGAGCACCTGCCGTAAGTTGAGACAATTCAGGACGTTCTCCCCTCCAGGCGAGATGAGGCCCTTTTCCCCTGAGGGGTCTCGAGTCTATTCACACTGAACATCTGGAACTTCCAAAGGGTCCTTCACACCCTTGATGTAACTCAAGAAGTTCCCCACATACACGTCTCCATTCGAGAGGAAGCTCGAGAGTCCCGCCCACATCCAGAGGAGCCCCGTTTCCGCCTCCTAGCTCGAGAGGAGGGATCCTTCCCTGCGTGGTGGGGAAAGAATTCCTCGTGTTCCTGTCGCATCTCAAGAGGAGGCGCTCTTCTCAGGAAAGGCGAGAGGAACTCCAGGGTAGTGCCACCATTCCAGAGTCCCCCAGATGTCTCAGTCCATTCCAGGGAATCCTGTATTTCTTACACTGCCCTCGACTTTCAAGCCGAGGATCGACTCACACCACGGTGGCACGTGGGACAGCCCTGTGGGAAAGACTCGTGGGAAAACCTCGAGGGAAAGCCCCTGATCCCTTGATCCACACGAAGGGAAGCGTGACACTGCTGCTGACAGCTCGGGAGGAAAGCGCACATGCATGACCCCACTGGAGACGAGGACTGACTTCCCCTGGGAGACTCCAGAAGTTCCCAAAGATCCATGTCAGCACTGGAGAGGAATCCCTCAGGTTCCGGCACCGACCCCACACAAGGTCTTAGGGCTCCGGCATGGACGGCAGAGGAATCCTGAGAGGCCTCAGGAGCAACTCGCATGGGGACTTGCCTTTCCTGAGGCCACCAAAGCGGGTCTCTGAGGACACCATGGTAAGTCGAGAGCACCTGCCGCAACTCGAGAAAATCCAGGAGGGTGGTCCCCTCCAGGCGAGATGGAGGCCCATTTCCGCTGAGGCGTCTCGAGGCTAATCACAACTAACCTCTGGAACTTCCAAAGGGACCCTCCCAGCCTTGCTGAAATTCAAGAAGTTACCCGACATTCCCCTCTCCACACGAGAGGAAGCACGAGGGTCCCGCCCACATCCAGAGAAGCCCCGTTTCTGCCTCCTAGCTCGAGAGGAGGGATCCGTTCCCTGCGTGGTCGGGGAAGAATTCCCAGCGTTCCCGACGCATCTCAAGAGGAGGGGTTCTACACAGGAAAGGCGACAAGAACTCCAGGGTTGTGCCACCATTCCCAGAATCCCCCATATGTCTCAGTCCATTCCAGGGAAGCCTGTTTTTCCCTGCACTGCCTCGATTTTCAAGCCGAGGATCGACTCACACCACGGTGGCACGTGGAAACAGCCCTGTGGGAAAGCCTCGTGGGAAAGCCACAGATCCCTTGACTACACGAAGGGACCGTGACACTGCTGCTACAGCTCGGGAGGAAAGCGCACGTGCATG
>NW_017191642.1:0-10684 GCF_001704415.2 Capra hircus
TTCGACTGCACACCACTGGTGGCACGTGGTACAGCCTGTGGGAAAGCCTCGCGAAAGCTCGTCGTGTAATTCTCGAGGGAAAGCACGAGCATCCCTTGCCAGCCATCCGACGGGAAGCGCGTGACACTGCCTGCTTCACGCTCTGGGAGGAAAGCCTGCACCTGCATCGCGCCACTACTCCCTGGGGAGACTCCAGAAGTACCCAAGATCCATGTCAGCACTGGAGAGGAATCCTCAGGTTCCGGGACGACTCCACACAAGGTCTTAGGCCCGGCATCGACGGGGAGAGGAATCCCGAGAGGCCCCGAGCAACTCGCATGGGACTGGCCTTTCCTGAGGCCACCAGAGCGGGTCCCTGAGGTCCCGTCGTAAGTCGAGAGCACCTGCGCAACTCGAGAAAATCCAGGAGGTTCTCCCCTCCAGGCGAGATGAGGCCCATTTCCGCTGAGGCGTCTCGAGGCTAATCACATCTAACATCTGGAACTTCCAAAGGGTCCTTCACACCCTTGCTGCAACTCAAGAAGTTCCCGACATACCCGTCTCCACTCGAGAGGAAGCACGAGAGTCCCGCCCACATCCAGAGGAGCCCCGTTTCCGCCTCCTAGCTCGAGAGGAGGGATCCTTTCCCTGCGGGGAAAGAATTCCCGTGTTCCGTCGCATCTCAAGAGGAGGCGCTCTCCACAGGAAAGGCGAGAGGAACTCCAGGGTCGTGCCACCATTCCCAGAGTCCCCCAGATGTCTCAGTCCATTGTTTTCCCTGCACCTCCCTTTCAAGCCGAGGATCGACTCACACCACGGTGGCACGTGGGACAGCCCTGTGGGAAAGACTCATGGAAAAGCCTCCTGGGAAAGCTCGAGGGAAAGCCACAGATCCTTGATCCACGCGAAGGAAGAGTGACACTGCTGCTACAGCTCGGGAGGAAAGCGCACGTGCATGCCCCCAGTCGAGACGAGGACTGACTCCCTTGGGCAGACTCCAGAAGTACCCAAGATCCATGTCAGCACTGGAGAGGAATCCTCAGGTTCCGGCACCGACTCCACACAAGGTCTTAGGCCCCGGCATCGACGGGAGAGGAATCCCGAGAGGCCCCCGAGCACTTGCATGGGACTGGCCTTTACTGAGGCGACCAGAGCGGGTCACTGAGGTCCCGTCATAAGTCGAGAGCACCTGCCGCAACTCGAGAAAATCCAGGAGGTTCTCCCCTCCAGGCGAGATGAGGCCCATTTCCGCTGAGGCGTCTGGAGGCTAATCACACCTAACCTCTGGAACTTAAAGGTCCTTCACACCCTTGCTGCAACTCAAGAAGTTCCCCGACATACCCGTCTCCACTCGAGAGGAAGCACGAGAGTCCCACCCACATCCAGTGGAGTCCGGTTTCCGCCTCCTAGCTCGAGAGGAGGGATCCTTTCCCTGCATGGTCGGGAAAGAATTTCCGGCCTTCCCGTCGCATCTCAAGAGGATGCGCTCTCCACAGGAAAGTCGAGAGGAACTCCTTGGTTGTGCCACCATTCCCAGAGTCCCCCAGATGTCTCAGTCCATTCCAGGGAAACCTGTTCTCCCTGCACTGCCTCGACTTTCAAGCCGAGGTTCGACTCACACCACGGTGGCACATGGGACAGCCCTGTGGGAAAGCCTCGTGGGAAAGCCTCGAGGGAAAGCCACAGATCCCTTGATCCACGCGAAGGGAAGCGTGACACTGCTTCTACAGCTCGGGAGGAAAGCGCACGTGCATTCCCCCACTCGAGACGAGGACTGACTCCCCTGGGGAGACTCCAGAAGTACCCCAAGATCCATGTCAGCACTGGAGAGGAATCCTCAGGTTCCGGCACCGACACCACACATGGTCTTGTGCCCCGTCATCGATGGGAGAATATCCGAGACACCCCCGAGCAACTCGCATGGGGACAGGCCTTTCCTGAGGCCACCAGACCGGGTCCCTGAGGTCCCCGTCGTAACTCGAAAGCACCTGCCGCAACTCGAGAGAATCCAGGAGGTTCTCCCGTCCAGGCGAGATGATGCCCATTTCCGTTGAGGCATCTCGAGGCTAATCACACCTAACCTCTGGAACTTCCAGAGGGTCCTTCACACCCTTGCTGCACCTCAAGAAGTTCCCCGACATACTCGTCTCCACTCGAGAGAAAGCACGAGAACCCGCCGACATCCAGAGGAGCCCGTTTCCGCCTCATAGCTCGAGAGGGGATCCTTTCCCTGCGTGGTCGGGACAGAATTCCCGGCGTTCCCGTCGCATCTCAAGAGGAGGCGCTCTCCACTGGAAATTCGAGAGGAATTCCAGGGTCGTGTCACCATTCCCAGAGTCCCCCAGATATCTCCGTCCATTCCAGGGAAACCTGTTTTCCCTGCACTGCCTCGACTTTCAAGCCGAGGATCGACTCACACAACGGTGGCACGTGGGACAGACCAGTGGGAAAGCCTCGTGGAAAGCCTCGAGGGAAGGCTTCGAGGGAAAGCCACAGATCCCTTGATCCACGCGAAGGGAAACGTGACACTGCCGCTACAGCTCGGGAGGAAATGGCACCTGCATGCCCCCAATGGAGACGAGTACTGACTCCCCTGGGGAGACTCCAGAAGTACCCCAAGATCCATGTCAGCACGGGAGAGGAATCTTAAGGTTCCGGCACCGACTCCACACAAGGTCTTAGGCCCCGCCATCGACGGGAGAGGAATACCGAGAGGCCCCGAGCAACTCGCATGGGGACTGGCCTTTTCTGAGGCCACCAGAGCGGGTCTCTGAGGTCCCGACCTAAGTCGAGAGCACCTGCCGCAACTCGAGAAAATCCAGGAGGTTCTCCCCCTCCGGGCGAGATGAGGCCCATTTCCGCTGAGGCGTTCTCGAGCTAATCACATCTTAACCTCTGGAACTTCGAAAGCGTCCTTCACACCCCTTGTTGCAACTAAGAAGTTCCCCAGACATACCCGTCTCCACCTCGAGAGGAAGCACGAGAGTCCGCCCACATCCAGAGGAGCCCCGTTTCCGCCTCCTAGCTCGAGAGGAGGGATCCTTTCCCTGCGTGGTCGGGAAAGAATTCCCGGCGTTCCCAGTCGCATCTCAAGAGGAGGCCGCTCTCCACAGGAAAGGTGAGAGGAACTCCAGGGTCGTGCCACCATTCCCAGAGTCCCCCAGATGTCTCAGTCCATTCCAGGGAAACCTGTTTTCCCTGCACTGCCTCGACTTTCAAGGCCGAGGATCACTCACACCACGGTGGCACTTGGGACAGCCCTTTGCGAAAGCCTCGTGGGAAACAGCCACAGATACCCTTGATATACGCGAAGGGAAGCGTGACACTGCTGCTACAGCTCTGGAGGAAAGCGCAAATGTATGGCCCCACTCGAGACGAGGACTGACTCCCCTGGAGAGACCTCCAGAAGTACCCCAAGATCCATGTCAGCACTGGAGAGGAATCCTCAGGTTCCGGCACCGACTCCACACAAGATCTTTGGCCCCGGCATCGAGGGGAGAGGAATCCCGAGAGGCCCCAGAGCAACTCGCATGGGGAGCTGGCCTTTCCTGAGGCCACCAGAGCGTGTCCATGAGGTCCCCTTTGTAAGTCGAGAGCACCTGCCTGCAACTCGAGAAAATCCAGGAGGTTCTCCCCTCCAGGCGAGATGAGGCCCATTTCCGCTGAGGCGTCTCGAGACTAATCACACCTAACCTCTGGAACTTCCAAAGGGTCCTTCACACCCTTGCTGGCAACTCAGGAAGATCCCCGACATACCCGTCTCCACTCGAGAGGAAGAACGAGAGTCCCGCCCACATCCAGAGGAGCCACGTTTCTGCCTCCTAGCTCGAGAGGAGGGATCCTTTCCCTGCGTGGTCGTGAAAGAATTCCCGGCGTCCCGTCGCATCTCAAGAGGAGGTGCTCTCCACAGGAAAGGCGAGAGGAAATCCAGGGTCGTGCAACCATTCCCAGAGTCCCCCAGATGTCTCAGTCCCATTCCAGGGAAACCTGTTTTTCCCTGCCCTGCCTCGACTTTCAAGCCGAGGATCGACTCACACCACGGTGGCACGTGGGACAGCCCTGGTGGATAAGACTCGTGGGAAAGCCCTGTGGGAAAGCCTAGTGTGAAAGTCACAGAGGAACTCGAGGGTCGTGCCACCATTCCCAGAGTCCGCCAGAAAATTCCTTGTCGGGAATTTTATTGGCCTTCCGCGTAAACCTAGCTATTCAGCCTTTTTCCTCCAGTTAAT
Organism: Capra hircus; assembly: GCF_001704415.2. Classification (NCBI taxonomy): domain Eukaryota; kingdom Metazoa; phylum Chordata; class Mammalia; order Artiodactyla; family Bovidae; genus Capra; species Capra hircus. The sequence continues at coordinate 4,209 of NW_017191642.1, forward strand.
CTTCTTACTACCCTATAATTTCTTAATCTAATCTTACATTAATAAATACACAAGACTTTCCACGTCAACGCCGTCCATCCGTCCGAATTCCCTGGATGCAGCGTGGCTGGACACCGGCACACTGAGATATCTGGGGGACTCTTGGAATGATGGCACGACACTGGAGTTTCTCTCGCCTTTCCTGTGGAGAGCGCCTCCTCATGAGATGCGACGGGAACACCGGGAATTCTTTCCGGAACATTCAGGGAAAGGATACCTGACCGCGAGGTACGAGGCTGAAACGGGGCTCCTCTGGATGTGGTCGGGACTCTTGTTCTTCCTCTCGAGTGGAGAGGGGTATGTCGGGGATCTTCTTGAGTTGCAGCAAGGGTGTGAAGGACCCTTTGGAAGTTCCAGAGGTTAGGTGTGATTAGACTCGAGACGCCTCAGCGGAAATGGGCCTCATCTCGACTGCAGGGGAGAACCTCCTGGGTTTTCTCGAGTTTCAGCAGGTGCTCTCCAGTTACGACCGGGACTTATGTACCCGCTCTGGTCCGCTCAGGTAATGCCAGTCGACTTGGAGTTGCTAAGGGGCCTCTCGGGATTCCTCTCCGGTCGATGACGGGGCCTAAGAACCTTGTTTGGAATCGGTGCCCGAACCTGAGGTTTCCTCTCCAGTGCTGACATGGATCTTGGGGTACTACTGGAGTCTCCACAGGGTAGTCATCTTCATCTCCAATGGGGGCATGCACGTGCGCTTTTCTCCCGAGCATTAGGAGCAGAGTCAATTTTCCCGTTGGGTTGATCAAGGGGTTTCTTGTTTTCCCTCGAGGCTTTCCCACGAGGCTTTCCCACGAGGCTTTCCCACAGGGCTGTCCCACGTGCCACCATCGTGTGAGTCAGTCCTCCCCGTGAACGTCGAGGCAGTGAAGGGTAAACAAGTTCCTCTGGAAAGGACTGAGACATCTGGGGGACTCTTGGAATGGTGGAACGACCCTGGAGTAACTCTCACCTTTCTTGTGGAGCGTGCCTCCTCTTGAGATGCGACAGGTACGACAGGAATTTTTCCCGGCCAATCAGGGAAAGGATCCCTCATCTTGAGCCAGGAGGGGGAATTGGGGCTCCTCTGGATGTGGGTGGTACCCTGGTGATTCCTATGGAGTGGCGACGGGTCTCTCCTGGAACCTCTTGAGTTGCAGCTAGGGTGTGAAGGACCCTTTGGAAGTTCCAGAGGTTAGGTGTGATTAGCGTCGAGACGCCTCAGCGGAAATGGGCCTCATCTCGCCTGGAGGGGAGAACCTCCTGGATTTTCTCTAGTTGCGGCAGGTGCTCTCGACTTACGACGGGGACCTCAGGGACCCGCTCTAGTGGCCTCAGGAAGGGCCAGGAGCCATGCGAGTTCCTCGGGGGCCTCTCAGGATTCCTCTCCCTTTGATGCCGGGGCCTAAGACCTTGTGTGGAGTCGGTGCCGGAACCGGAGGATTCCTCTCCAGTGTGGACATGGATCTTGGGGTACTTCTGGAGTCTCCCCAAGGGAGTTAGTCATCGTCTTGTGTGGGGGCATGAACGTGCGCTTTCCTCCCGAGCTGTAGCAGCAGTGTCACGCTTCCCTTTGCATGGATCAAGGGATCTGTGGCTTTCCCTCGTGGCTTTCCCACGAGGCTTTCCCACAGGGCTGTTTCATGTGCCATCGTGGTGTGAGTCGATCTTCGGCTAGAAATTCGAGGCAGTGCAGGGGAAATCAGGTTTCCCTGAAATGGACTGAGACATCTGGGGGACTCTGGGAATGGTGGCACGACCCTGGAGTTCCTCTCGGCCTTTCCTGTGGAGAGCGCCTCCTCTTGAGATGCGCCAGGAACGCCAGGAATTCTTTCCTGTCTACGCAGGGAAAGGATCCCTCCTCTCGAGCTAGGAGGCGGAAACGGGGCTCCTCTGGATGTGGGCGGGTCTCTGGTGCTTCCTCTCGTGTGGAGACGGGTTATGTCGGGGGAACTTCTTGAGTTGCAGCAAAGGGTGTGATGGACCCTTTGGAAGTTCCAGAGGTTAGGTGTGATTAGACTCGAGACGCTCAGCGGAAATGGGCCTCATCTCGCCTGCATGGGAGAACCTCCTGGATTTTCTCCGAGTTTCAGCAGGTGCTCTCCAGTTACGACCGGGACTTATGTAACCGCCGCTCTGGTCCACTCAGGAAATGCAGTCTACTTGCGAGTTGGCTAAGGGGCCTCTCGGATTCCTCTCCGGTCGATGACGGGGCCTAAGACCTTGTTTGGAGTCGGTGCCCGAACCTGAGGTTTCCTCTCCCAGTGCTAACATGGATCTTGGGGTACTACTGGAGTCTCCCACAGGGGAGTCCATCTTCGTCTCCAATGGGGGCATGCACGTGCGCTTTCTCCCCGAGCATTAGGAGCAGACGTCAATTTTCCCGTTGGGTTGATCAAGGGGTTTCTTGTTTTCCTCGAGGCTTTCCCACGAGGCTTTCCCACAGGGCTGTCCCACGTGCCACCATCGTGTGTGTCGGTCCTCCCCGTGAACGTCGAGGCAGTGCAGGGTAAACAAGTTCCTCTGGAAAGGACTGAGACATCTGGGGGACTCTTGGAATGGTGGAACGACCCCTGGAGTTGCCTCTCACCTTTCTTGTGGAGCGTGCCTCCTCTTGAGATGCGACAGGTACGACAGGAATTCTTTCCCGGCCAATCCAGGGAAAGGATCCCTCACATTGAGCTAGGAGGGGGAATTGGGGCTCCTCTGGATGTGGGTGGTACCCTGGTGATTCCTATGGAGTGGCGACGGGTCTCTCGTGGAACTTCTTGAGTTGCAGCTATGGTGTGAAGGACCCCTTTGGAAGTTCCAGAGGTTAGGTGTGATTAGCCTCGAGACGCTGCTGCGGAAATGGGCCTAATCTCTCCTGGAGGGGAGAACCTCCTGGATTTTCTCGAGTTGCGGCAGGTGCTCTCGACTTATGATGGTGACCTCAGGGACCCGCTCTGGTGGCCTCAGGCAAGGCCAGTCCCAGCGAATTGGTCGACGGCATCTCGGATTCTCTCCTGTCGATGCCGGGGCCTAAGACCTTGTGTGGAGTCGGTGCCGGAACCTGAGGTTTCCTCTCCGGTGCTGACATGGATCTTAGGGTATTTCTGGAGTCTCCCCAGGGGAGTCAGTCCTCGTCTCGTATTGGGGCATGCACTGCGATTTCCTCTCGAGTTGTAGCAGCAGTGTCACGCTTCCTTCGCGTGGATCAAGGATCTGTGCCTTTCCCTCAAGGCTTGCCCAGGAGGCTTTCCCACAGGGCTGTCCCACGTGCCACCATGGTGTGAGTCAATCCTCGGCTTGAAAGTCGAGGCAGTGCAGGGAAAACAGGTTTCCCTGGAATGGACTGAGACATCTGGGGACTCTGGGAATGGTGGCACGACCCTGGAGTTCCTCTCGCCTTTCCTGTGGAGAGCGCCTCCTCTTGAGATGCGACGGAAACGCGGGAATTCTTTCCCGACCACAGGGAAAGGATCCCTCCTCTCGAGCTAGGAGGCGGAAACGGGGCTCCTCTGGATGAGGGCGGGACTCTCGTGGTTCCTCTCGAGTGGAGACGGGCATGTCACGGAACTTCTTGAGTTGCAGCAAGAGTGTGAAGGACCCTTTGGAAGTTCCAGAAGTTAGGTGTGATTAGCCTCGAGACGCCTCAGCGGAAATGGGCCTCATCTCGCCTGGAGGGGGGAACCTCCTGGATTTTCTCGAGTTGCGGCAGGTGCTCTCAACTTACGATGGGGACCTCAGGAACCCGCTCTTGTGGTCTCAGGAAAGGCCAGTCGCCATGCGAGTTGCTCGGGGGCCTCTTGGGATTCCTCTCCCGTCAATGCCGTGGCCTAAGACCTTGTGGAGTAGGTGCTGGAATCTCAGCATTCCTTTCCAGTGCTGACATGGATCTTGGGGTACGTCTGGAGTCTCCTCAGGAGAGTCAGTCCTCGTCTCGAGTGGGGGCACGCACGTGCGCTTTCCTCCCGAGCTGAAGCAGCAGTGTCGTGCTTGCCTTCGCATGGATCAAGAGATAAGGGGCTTTCCCTCGAGGCTTTCCCACGAGGCTTTCCCATGAGGCTTTCCCACAGGGCTGTCCCACGTGCCACCGTGGTGTGAGTCGATCCTCGGCTTGAAAGTCGAGGCAATGCAGGGAATGCTGGTTTCCCTGGAATGGACTGAGACATCTGGGGGACTCTGGGAATGGTGGCCCGACCCTGGAGTTTCTCTCGCCTTTCCTGTGGAGAGCGCCTCCTCTTGAGAAGTGACGGAAACGCCGGGAATTCTTTCCCGACCATGCAGGGAAAGGATCCTTCCTCTCGAGCTAGGAGGCGGAAACGGGGCTCCTCTGGATGTGGACGGGACTCTCGTGCTTCCTATCGAGTCGAGACAGGTATGTCGGGGAACTGCTTGAGTTGCAACATGGTTGTAAAGGACCCTTTGGAAGTTCCAGATGTTAGATGTGATTAGCCTGGAGACGCCACAGTGGAAATGGGCCTCGTCTCGCCTGGAGGGGAGAACCTCTTGGATTTTCTCGAGTTGCGGCAGGTGCTCTCGACTTACGACGGGGACCTCAGGGACCCGCTCTGGTGGCCTCAGGAAAGGCCAGTCCCCATGCGAGTTGCTCGGGGGCCTCTCGGGATTCCTCTCCCATCGATGCCGCGGCCTAAGACCTTGTGTGGAGTCGCCGGAACCTGAGGATTCCTCTCCAGTGCTGACATGGATCTTGGGGTACTTCTGGAGTCTCCCCAGGGGAGTCAGTCCTCGTCTCGAGTGGGGGCATGCACGTGCGCTTTCCTCCCGAGCTGTAGCAGCAGTGTCACGCTGCCCTTCGCGTGATCAAGGGATCTGTGGCTTTCCCTCGAGGCTTCACGAGGCTTCCCACGAGGCTTTCTAACGAGGCTTTCCCACAGGGTGTCCCACGTGCCACCGTGGTGTGAGTCGATCCTTGGCTTGAAAGTCGAGGCAGTGCAGGGAAATCAGGTTTCCCTGGAATGGATGGAGACATCTGGTTGTCTCTGGGAATGGTGGCACGACCCTGGAGTTCCTCTCGCCTTTCCTGTGGAGAGCGCCTGCTCTTGAGATGCGACGGGAACGCCGGAATTCTTTCCCGACCACGCAGGGAAAGGATCCCTCCTCTCGAGCTAGGAGGCGGAAACGGGGCTCCTCTGGATGTGGCCAGGACTCTCGTGCTTCCTCTCAAGTGGAGCCGGGTATGTCGGGGAACTTCTTGAGTTGCAGCAAGGGTGTGAAGTACCCTTTGGAAGTTCCAGAGGTTAGGTGTGATTAGCCTCGAAACACCTCAGCGGAAATGGGCCTCATCTGGCCTGGAGGGGAGAACCTCCTGGATTTTCTCGAGTTGCAGCAGGTGCTCTCGACTTACGACGGGGACCTCAGGGACCCGCTCTGGTGGCCTCAGGAAAGGCCAGTCCCCATGCGAGTTCTCGGGGGCCTCTCGGGATTCCTCTCCCTTCGATGTCGGGGCCTAAGACCTTGTGTGCAGTCGTGCCGGAACCTGAGGATTCCTTTCCAGTGCTGACATGGATCTTGGGGTACCTCTGGAGTCTCCCCAGGGGATTCAGGCCTCGTCTCGAGTGGGGGCATGAGTGTGCCCTTTCCTCCCATGCTGTAGCAGCAGTGTCATGCTTCTGCTTGCGTGGACCAAGGGATCTGTGACTTTCCCTCGAGTCTTTCCTCGAGGCTCTCCCACAGGGCTGTCCCACGTGTCTCGGTGGTGTGAGTCGATCCTCGGCGTGAAAGCCGAGGCAGTGCAGGGAAAACAGGTTCCTGTGGAATGGACTGAGACATCTGGGGGAGTCTTGGAATGGTGGCACGACCCTGCAGTTCCTCTCCCCTTTCCTTTGGAGAGCGCCTCCTCTTGAGATGCGATGGGAATGCCGGGAATTCTTTCCCGACCATGTAGGGAAAGGATCCCTCATCTCGAGCTACGAGCCGGAAACGGAGCTCCTCTGGATGTGGCCGGGACCCTCGTGTTTCCTCTTGAGTGGAGACGGGTATGTCGGGGAACTTCTTGAGTTGCAGCATGACTGTGAAAGACTCTTTTGAAGTTCCAGAGTTCACGTGTGATTAGCCTCGAGACACCTCAGTGGAAACGGGCCTCATCTCGCCTGCAGGGGAGAACCTCCTGGATTTTCTCGAGTTGCGTCAGGTGCTCTCGAGTTACGACGGAGACATCAGGGACCCGCTCTGGTGACCTCAGAAAGGCCAGTCCCCATGCGAGGTGCTAGGGGGCCTCTCAGGATTCCTCTCCCGTCGATGCCGGGGCCTAAGACCTTGTGTGGAGTCGGGACCGGAACCTGAGGATTCCTCTCCAGTGCTGACATGGATCTTGGCGTACTTCTGGAGTCTCCCAAGCTTGCGTCAGTTCTCGGCTCGAGTGGGTCATGCACGTGCGCTTTAATCCGAGCGGTAGCAGCAGTGTCGCGCTTCCCATCTCGTGGATCAAGGTATCTGTGGCTTTCCCTCGAGGC
>NW_017191643.1:0-10684 GCF_001704415.2 Capra hircus
GGCGGCCACGTGATTCCCCTGGGCCGTGATTTCCCGGGGCCCACGTGCCCCCCTGGGGCCCACGTGATTTCCCGGGGCCCACGTGATTGCCCCTGGGGGGGCCCACGTGATTTCCCGGGGGGCCCACGTGATTGGCCCCCCGGGGCCCACGTGATTCCCTGGGGGCCCACGTGATTCCCACTGGGGGCCCACGTGATTGGGGGGGGGCCACGTGATTGCCCCTGGGGGCCCACGTGATTCCCCAGGGGGGCCCCACGTGAGGGGGCCCACGTGGGGGCCCACGTGATTGCCCTGGGGGCCCACGTGCCCCTGGGGGCCCACGTGATTTGCCCCTGGGGGCCCACGTGATTTCCACGGGGCCACGTGATTGCCCACGTGATTTGGGGGCCCACGTTGACGGGGGGCCACGTGATTCCCTGGGCCACGTGCCCTGGGGCCCACGTGATTTCCCCTGGGGGCCCACGTGATTCCCTGGGGGCCCACGTGACGGGGCCCACGTGATTGCACGGGGGGCCCACGTATTCCCTGGGGGCCCGCCCCCCACGTGATTTCCCCTGGGGGCCCACGTGCCTGCCCAGAGGCCCACCCACGTGATTTGTTGGGGGCCCACGGGGGCCCACGTGAATTCCCCCTGGGGCCCACCACGGGCCACGTGATTGCCCTGGGGCCCACGTGATTCCCTGGGGCCCAAGGGCCCACGTGATTCCCCTGGGGCCCACGTGATTTCCCCTGGGGGCCACCATTGCCCCTGGGGGCCACGTGATTTCCCGGGGGCCCACGTGATTTCCCCCCTGGGGCCCACGTGATTGCCCCTGGGGCCCACTGATTGCCCTGGCCCACGTGATTGCCCCTGGGGGCCCACGTGATTTCCCTGCCCACGTGATTCCCCGGGGGCCCACTGGGGCCCACGTGATTTCCATTCCCCTGGGGGCCCACGTGATTTGCCCACGTGGGGGGGCCCACGTGAATTTCCCCTGGGGGCCCACGTGATTGCCCACGTGATTTCCCCCACGTGATTGGGGGCCCACGTGCCCACCACAGGGAGCCCACGTGATTGCCCCGGGGGCCACGTGATTGCCCGGGGGCCACGTGATTCCCTGGGGGCCCACGTGATTTCCTGGGGGCCCACGTGATTTCCTGGGGCCACGTGATTTCCCGGGGCCCACGTGATTTGGGGGGCCACGTGATTTCCCGGGGGCCCAGTGATTTCCCCTGGGGGGGCCACGTGATTGCCCCTGGGGGCCCACGTGATTGGGGGGCCCACCCACACGTGATTGCCCCTGGGGCCCACGTGATTTCCCCTGGGCCCACGTGATTACCCTGGGGGCCCACGTGATTGCCCCTGGGGGCCCACGTGATTGCCCCGGGGCCCACGTGATTCCCTGGGGGCCCACGTGATTTGCCCCTGGGGGCCCACGTGATTTGCCCCTGGGCCACGTGAACCACTGATTGCCCCTGGGGCCCACGTGATTTCCACGGGGGGCCCACGTGATTCCCCGGGGGCCCACGTGATTGCCCCTGGGGGGGCCACGTGATTGCCCTGGGGGCCACGTGATTTCCCCTGGGGGCCCACGTGATTCCCCTGGGGCCCACGTGATTGCCCCTGGGGGCCCACGTGATTCCACGGGGGCCCACGTGATTCCACGGGGCCCACCTGATTGCCCTGGGGCCCACTGGGGGCCCACGTGATTGCCCCTGGGGCCCACGTGATTTCCACCCACGTGATTGCCCCTGGGGGCCCACGTGATTCCACGGGGGCCCACGTGATTGCCTTGGGGCCCACGTGATTTGGCCACGTGATTTCCCCTGGGGGCCCACGTGATTTCCACGGGGCCCACGTGATTGCCCTGGGGGGCCACGTGGGGGGCGTGATTGCCATGGGGGCCCACGTGGGGGCCACGTGATTTCCATGCCCACATGATTGCCCCGGGGGGCCCACGTGATGGGGGGCCCACGTGATTGCCCTGGGGCCCACTGGGGGCCACGTGATTGCCCCTGGGGCCATGTGATTGCCCCACGTGATTTCCCCTGGGCCCACGTGTGCCCACGTGATTGCCCCTGGGGGCCCACGTGATTTTCCACGGGGCCCACGTGATTGCCCCGTGGGCCCACGTGATTGCCCCTGGGGGCCCACGTGATTCCCCTGGGGGCCCACGTGATTTTTGGCCCACGTGATTGCCCTGGGGCCCACGTGATTTCCCCTGGGGGCCACGTGATTGCCCACGTGATTGGGGGCCCACGTGATTGCGGGGGCCACGTGATTTCCCCTGGGGGGCCACGTGACTGAGGGGCCACGTGATTTCCACGTCAGGGGGCCCACGTGATGGGCCCACGTGATGGGGGCCACGTGCGGGGGCCCACGTGATTGCCCCTGGGGGCCCACGTGATCCCCTGGGGCCACGTGATTTCCCCTGGGGGCCCACGTGATTGCCCCTGGGGGCCCACGTGACGGGGCCCACGTGATTTCCCCTGGGGGCCCACGTGACCCACGTGATTGCCCCTGGGGCCCACCCCTGGGGGCCACGTGATTGCCCCTGGGGGCCCACGTGATTTCCACGGGGGGCCACGTGATTGGGGCCACGTGATGCCCACGTGATTTGGGGGCCCACGTGATTTCCCCTGGGGGCCCACGTGATTGATTGCCCCTGGGGGCCACGTGATTGGGGCCCACGTGATTTGGGGCCCACGTGAACGTGGGGGCCCACGTGATTGCCCCTGGGGGCCCACGTGCCCCCCAATTGGGGGCCCACGTGATTTCCACGTGGGGGGCCCACGTGATTGGGGCCCACTGATTGGGGCCCACGTGGGGGCCACCCCACGTGCTGGGGGCCACGTGATGGGGGCCACGTGCCCTGGGGGCCCACGTGATTTCCACCCACGTGATTGCCCCCCACGTGACCCACGTGATTGCCCCTGGGGCCCACGTGATTTTGGGGGGCCCACGTGATTGCCCCTGGGGCCCACGTGTGATTGCCCCTTGGGGCCACCCCATGTGATTTCCCCTGGGGCCCACGTGATTTCCCCTGGGGGCCCACGTGATTTCCCCTGGGCCCACGTGATTTCGTGATTGCCCTGGGGGGCCCACGTGATTTCCCCTGGGGGCCCACGTGTGGGGGCCCACGTGATTGCCCCTGGGGCCCACCCACCCACGTGATTGCCCCGGGGCCCACGTGCCACGGGGGGCCCGTGATTGCCCATGGGGGCCACGTGATTTCCCCTGGGGGCCCACGTGATTCCCTGGGGGCCCACGTGATTTCCACGGGGGCCCCCCCACGTGATTTCCCCCCACGTGATTTCCACGGGGGCCACGTGATTTGCCCCTGTGACGGGGGGCCCACGTGATTTGCCCCTGGGGGCCCACGTGATTGGGGGCCCACGTGATTTTGCACGGGGGGCCACGTGATTGCCCCTGGGGCCCACGTGATTTTCACGGGGGCCCACGTGATTGGGGGCCCACGTGATTTCCCCGGGGGCCCACGTGATTGCCCCTGGGGGCCCACGTGATCCACGTGACCCCTGGGGGCCCACGTGATTTCCCCTGGGGCCCACGTGATTGCCCCTGGGGGCCCACGTGATTTGTGATTGCCCCCCACGTGGGGGCCCACGTGACCCCTGTGGGCCCACGTGATTTCACGTGATTTCCCCCCACCCCGGGGGCCCACGTGATTGTGATTGCCCCTGGGGCCCACGTGATTTCCCCCACGTGGGGGCCCACGTGATTGCCCCTGGGGACGTGGGGCCCACGTGATTTCCAGGGGCCCACGTGGGGCCACGTGATTGCCCCTGGGGGCCACGTGATTTCCACGGGGGCCCACGTGATTGCCCCTGGGGGCCCACGTGATTTCCCCTGGGGTCCACGTGATTGCCCCTGGGGCCCCCCACGCCCCCACGTGATTTGGGGCCCACGTGATTGCCCCTGGGGCCCACGTGATTGCCCCTGGGGCCACGTGATTCCCCTGTGACACGTGATTTCCCCTGGGGGCCCACGTGATTTTGCCCAAGGGGCCCACGTGAACGGGGGGCCCACGTGATTGCCCCTGGGGGCCCACGGGAGGGGCCCACGTGATTGGGGCCCACGTGATTTCCACGGGGGGCCACGTGATTGCCCCTGGGGCCCACGTGATTTCCACGTGGGGCCCACGTGGGGGGGCCCAGTGATTTCCCCTGGGGGCCCACGTGATTTCCACGGGGGGCCCACGTGATTGCCCCTGGGCCACGTGGGGGGCCCACGTGATTGGGGCCACGTGACCCTGGGGGTCACGTGATTTCCATGCCCACGTGATTGGGGCCCAGTGATTGGGGGGCCCACGTGATTCCCTGGGGCCCACGTGGGGGCCCACGTGATTGCCCCTGGGGGCCACGTGGGGGCCCACGTGATTTCCCCTGGGGGCCCACGTGATTTGCCCACGTGATTGCCCCTGGGGGCCCACGTGATTGCCCCTGGGGCCCACGTGATTGCCCCTGGGGGCCCACTGGGGCCCACGTGATTGCCCTGGGGGCCCACGTGATTGCCCCTGGGGCCCACGTGGGGCCACGTGATTGCCCCTGGGGGCCCACGTGATTTTCCACGGGGGCCCACGTGATTGCCCCTGGGGGCCCACGTGATTTGGGGGCCACGTGATTGCCCTTGGGGGCCCACGTGATTTCCACGGGGGGCCCACGTGATTGCCCCTGGGGCCCACGTGATTTCCCCTGGGGGCCCACGTGATTGCCCCTGGGGGCCACGTGATTTCCCCTGGGGCCCACGTGAACACGTGATTTCCCTGGGGGCCACGTGATTGCCCTGGGGGCCCACGTGACAGGGGGTGATTTGGCCCACGTGATTGCCCCTGGGGCCCATGTGATTTCCACGGGGCCCACGTGATTGCCCCTGGGGGCCCACGTGAGGGGCCCACGTGATTGCCCCTCCACGTGATTTCCACGGGGGCCCACGTGATTGCCCCTGGGCCCACGTGATTCCACGGGGGGCCCACGTGATTGCCCCTGGGGGCCCACGGTGGGGCCACGCCCCTGGGGCCACGTGATTTGGGGGCCCACGTGTCCACGTGGGGGGCCCACGTGATTTCCCTTGCCCCTGGGGGGCTGGGGGCCCACGATTGCCCCTGGGGGCCCACGTGATTTCCCGGGGCCCACGTGATTGCCCCTGGGGGCCCACGTGATTTCCACGGGGGCCACGTGATTGCCCCCCATGTGATTGCCCCCACGTGATTTCCCCTGGGGCCCACGTGATTTCCACGGGTGCCCACGTGATTGCCCTGGGGGCCCACGTGATTTCCACGGGGGCCCACGTGATTGCCCCCGGGGCCCACGTCATTGCCCCTGGGGGCCCACGTGATTCCCACGTGATTCCACGGGGGGCCCACCCCCACGTGGGGGGCCCAACGTGCCCTGGGGGCCCACGGGGCCCACGTGATTGCCCCTGGGGGCCCACGTGATTTCCCCTGGGGGCCCACGTGATTGCCCCTGGGGCCCACGTGATTTCCACGGGGGCCCAGGTGATTGCCCCTGGGGGGCCCACGTGATTTCCACGGGGGCCCACGTGATTGCCCCTGGGGGCCCACGTGATTTCCACGGGGGTGATTGCCCTGGGGGCCCACGTGATTGCCCCTGGGGCCCACGTGATTTGGGGGCCACGTGGGGGGCCCACGTGATTGCCCCTGGGGCCCACGTGATTTCCCCTGGGGCCCACGTGATTGCCCCTGGGGGCCCACGTGATTGGGGGCCCACGTGGGGCCACGTGATTTCCACTGGGGGCCCACGTGATTTCCCCTGGGGGCCACGTGATTGCCCTGGGGGCCCACGTGATTGCCCCTGGGGCCCACGTGATTTCCACGGGGGTCCACGTGATTGCCCTGGGGGCCCACGTGATTTCCCGGGGTGATTTCCACGTGGGCCCCACGTGATTACCCCTGGGGCCCACGTGATTGCCCCTGGGGCCCACGTGATTTCCCCTGGGGGTCCACGTGATTTCCACGGGGTGCCCACGTGATTGCCCCTGGGGGCCCACGTGATTTCCACGGGGGCCCACGTGATTGCCGCCGTGGGCCCACGTCATTGCCCCTGGGCCACGTGATTCCCACGGGGGCCACGTGATTGCTGGGGGCCCACGTGATTGCCCCTGGGGGCCCATGTGATTGCCCGGGGACCACGTGATTTCCCCTGGGGGCCCACGTGATTTCCACGGGGTTCCCACGTGATTGCCCCTGGGGCCCACGTGATTTCCACGGGGGGCCCACGTGATTTGGGCCCACGTCATTGCCCCTGGGGGCCCACGTGATTGGGGCCCACGTGATTGGGGGCCAACGTGATTGCCCCTGGGGCCCACGTGATTTTCACGGGGGGCCCACGTGATTGCCCTGGGGGCCCACTTCCCCTGGGGGCCACGTGATTGCCCCTGGGGCCCACGTGATTGGGGGCCCACGTGATTGCCCTGGGGGCCCACGTGATTTCCCCTGGGGCCCCCCCTGGGGCCCACGTGATTTGATTGCCCCTGGGGCCCACGTGATTTCCACGGGGGCCCACGTGATTGCCCCTGGGGCCACGTGATTTCCCCTGGGGGCCCACGTGATTGCCCTGGGGGCCCACGTGATTTCCACGTGATTGCCCCTGGGGGCCCACGTGATTTCCCCTGGGGCCCACGTGGGGCCCCGGGGCCCCCGTGATTGCCCCTGGGGGCCCTCGTGATTGCCCCTGGGGGCCCTCGTGATTGCACCTTGATTTCCCCTGGGGGCCCACGTGATTTCCACGGGGGGCCCACGTGATTGCCCTGGGGCCCACGTGATTTCCATGGGGGGCCCACGTGATTGCCCCTGGGGCCCACGTGATTTCCACGGGGGGCCCACGTGATTGCCCCTGGGGGCCCACGTGATTTCCCGTGGGGGCCCAGGTGATTGCCCTGGGGCCCACGTGATTGCCCCTGGGGGCCCACGTGGTGGGCTCACGTGATTTCCCCTGGGGGCCCACGTGATTTCCCCTGGGGCCCACGTGATTTCCCCTGGGGCCCACGTGATTGCCCTGGGGGCCCACGTGACAGGTGATTTCCACGGGGGACCACGTGATTGACCCTGGGGCCCACGTGATTGCCCCTGGGGGCCACGTGATTTCCCCTGGGGCCCACGTGATTGTCCCTGGGGCCCACGTATTGCCCCTGGGGCCCACGTGATTTCCCCTGGGGCCCACGTGATTGCCCCTGGGGCCCACGTGATTTGGGGGCCCACGTGATTTCCCCTGGGGGGGAGGCCACGTGATTGCCCCTGGGGGCCCACGTGATTGAGGCCCACGTGATTGCCCCGGGGGCCACGTGATTTCCACGGGGCCCACGTGATTGCCCCTGGGGGCCCACCTGGGGGCCCACGTGATGCCCCTGGGGGCCCACGTGATTGCCCTGGGGGCCCACGTGATTGCCCCTGGGGGCCACGTGATTTCCCCTGGGGGGCCACGTGATTTCCACGGGGCCCACCTGATTACCCCTGGGGGCCACGTGATTGCCCCTGGGGGCCCACGTGATTTCCCCTGGGGGCCATGTGATTTCCACGGGGGCCCCACGTGATTACCCCTGGGGGCCCACGTGATTGCCCCTTGGGGCCCACGTGATGATTGGGGGCCCACGTGATTGGGGGGCCCACGTGATTGCCCCTGGGCCCACGTGATTTTGGGGGCCCACGTGATTGCCCCTTGGGGGCCCACGTGATTGCCCCTGGGGGGGGCCCACGTGATTGCCCCTGGGGCCCACGTGGGGGGCCCACGTGACACGTGATTTCCACGGGGGCCCACGTGATTGCCCTGGGGCCCACGTGATTTCCACGGGGGCCCACGTGATTGCCCCGGGGCCACGTGATTTCCACGTGTTTCCCTGGGGGCCCACGTGATTTCCAGGGGCCCACGTGATTGCCCCTGGGGCCCACGTGATTGCCCTGGGGCCCACGTGATTGCCCCTGGGGCCCACGTGATTGCCCCTGGGGGCCACGTGATTGCCCTCCACGGATTGCCCCTGGGGCCCACGTGATTGCCCCTGGGGGCCACGTGATTGCCCTGGGGCCATTTCCCCTGGGGGCCCACGTGATTTCCCCTGGGGGCCCACCCCTGGGGGCCCACGTGCCCACGTGATTGCCCCTGGGGCCCACGTGATTTGGGGGCCCACGTGATGGGGGCCACGTGATTGCCCCTGGGGGGGCCACGTGATTTGATTGCCCCCCCCCCCACGTGAGGGGCCCACGTGATTGCCCTGGGGGGTGATTTCCTGATTGCCCTGGGGCCCACGATTGCCCCTGGGGCCACGTGGGGGCCCACGTGATTTGCCATTCCCCTGGGGGCCACGTGATTGCCCTGGGGGCCCACGTGATTTCCACGGGGAGCCCACGTGATTGCCCCTGGGGGCCACGTGATTCCCCTGGGGGCCACGTGATTGGGGTCCCACGTGATTGCCCCTGGGGTCCCACTGATTGCCCCTGGGGGCCCACGTGATTTGGGGGCCCACGTGACCCCTGGGGGCCACGTGATTGCCCCTGGGGCCACGTGATTTGGGCCCACGTGATTTCCCCTGGGGCCCACGTGATTGGGGCCCACGTGGGGGCCCACGTGATTTTGGGGGCCCCGTGATTGGGGGCCACGTGATTGGGGGCCCACGTGATTGCCCCTGGGGCCCACTGGGGCCCACGTGATTGCCCCTGGGGGCCCACGTGATTTCCACGGGGGGCCCACGTGATTGGGGGCCCACTGATTTCCACGGGGGCCCACGTGACGTGATTTCAACGGGGGGCCATGTGATTTCCCCTGGGGGCCCACGTGATTTCCACGGGGGCCCACGTGATTGCCCCTGGGGGCCCACGTGATTTCCATGGGGCCCACGTGATTGCACATGGGGGCCCACGTGATTCCCCGTGATTCCACGTGCCCACGTGATGCCCCGGGGGGCCCACGTGATTTACGGGGGGCCCACGTGATTGCCCCTGAGGGCCCACGTGACGGGCCCGTGATTGCCCTGGGGGCCCACGTGATTCCACGGGGGGCCCACGTGATTCCCCTGGGGGCCCTGGGGGCCCACGTGATTGCCCCTGGGGGCCCCCCTTGATGATGGGGGGCCACGTGATTGCCCCCAACGTGATTTCCCCCCACGTGATTCCCCTGGGGGCCACGTGATTTCCACGGGGGCCACGTGATTGCCCCTGGGCCCACGTGGATTGCCCCTGGGGGCCACGTGATTGCCCTTGGGGCCCACGTGATTTCCACGGGGGGCCACGTGATTGCCCCTGGGGCCCACGTGATTTACCCTGGGGCCCACGTGATTGCCCCTGGGGGGCCACGTGATTTCCCCTGGGGGCCCACGTTGATTGCCCCTGGGGGCCCACGTGATTTCCCCTGGGGGGCCCACGTGATTGCCCCTGGGGGCCCACGTTGCCACGGGGGTCCAGATTTCCCTGGGGGCCCACGTGATTTTCCCCTGGCGGCCACGTGATTTCCCTTGGGGCCCACGTGATTTCCACTGGGGGCCCACGTGATTGCCCCTGGGGGCCCACGTGATTGCCCTGGGGGCCCCACGTGATTGACCCTGGGGGCCCACGTGATTTGCCCCTGGGCCCACGTGATTGCCCCTGGGGCCCACGTGATTCCCCTGGGGGCCCACGTGATTGCCCCTGCGGGCCCACGTGATTGCCCCTGGGGGTGATTTCCCCTGGGGGCCACGTGATTGCCCACACGTGATTGCGGGGGGCCCACGTGATTGGCCCCTGGGGCCACGTGATTTGGGCCCCTGATTTCCCCTGGGGGCCCACGTGCCCCTACGTGATTTCCACGGGGGGCCCACGTGATTGCCCTGGGCCCACGTGATTTCCCCTGGGGGCCCACGTGATTTCCCCGGGGGCCCACGTGATGCCTGGGGGCCCACGTGATTTCCCCTGGGGCCCACGTGATTGCCCCTGGGGGCCCACGTTGATTTGCCCCTGGCGGGCCCACGTGATTTCCACGGGGGGCCCACGCTGATTGCCCCTGGGGCCCACGTGATTTCCCCTGGGGGCCCACGCTGATTGCCCCGTGATTGACCACGTGATTTGATTGCCCCTTTTCCCCTGGGGACCCACGTTGCCCTGGGGCCCACGTGATTTCCACGGGGGCCCCACATGATTGCCCTGGGGGCCCACGTGATTTCCACGGGGGCGTGATTTCCACGGGTGCCCATGCCCCTGGGGCCCACGTGATTTCCCCTGGGGCCCACGTGATTGCCCTGACGTGATTGCCCCTGGGCCCACGTGATTGCCCCCTCGTGATTGCCGGGGGCCCACGTGATTGCCATTGTGATTTCACGGGGGGCCCACGTGATTGCCCCTGGGGCCCACGTGATTTCACGGGTGCCCAAGTTATTGCCCTGGGCCACCCCCCTGGGGCCCACGTGATTGCCCCTGGGGGCCCACGTGATTGCCCCTGGGGCCCACGTGATTTCCACGGGGGCCCACGTGATTGCCCCGTGGGCCCACGTCATTGCCCCTGGGGGCCCCACGTGATTGCCACGGGGACCCCACGTGATTTCCAAGGGGGGCCCACGTGATTGCCCCTGGGGCCCACGTGATTTCCCCTGGGGGCCCACGTGATTGCCCTGGGGGCCCACGTGATTTCCCGGGGGCCCACGTGATTCCCTGGGGGCCCACGTGATTGCCCTGGGGGGCCCACGTGATTGCCCCTGGGGCCCTGA
>NW_017191644.1:0-10684 GCF_001704415.2 Capra hircus
TCCAGAGTTAGGTGTGATTACCTCGGACGCCTCAGAGGAAATGGGCCTCATCTCGCCTGGAGGGGAGAACCTCCTGGATTTCTCGAGTTGCGGCAGGTTCTCTCGACTTTGACGGGGACCTCAGGGACCCGCTCTGGTGGCCTCAGGAAAGGCCAGTCCCCATGCGAGTTGCTCGGGGCCTCTCGGATTCCTCCCGTCGATGCCGGGGCCTAAGACCTTGTGTGGAGTCGGTGCCGAACCTGAGGATTCCTCTCCAGTGCTGACATGGATCTTGGGGTACTTCTGGAGTCTCCCCAGGGGAGTCAGTCCTCGTGTCGTGTGGGGGCATGCACGTGCGCTTTCCTCCCGAGCTGGAGCAGCAGTGTCACGCTTCCCTTCGCGTGATCAAGGGATCTGTGGCTTTCCCTCGAGGCTTTCACACGAGGCTTTCCCACAGGGCTGTCCCATGTGTCACCGTAATGTGAGTCAATCCTCGGCTTGAAAGTCGAGGTATTGCAGGGAAAATAGGTTTCCCTGGAGTGGACTGAGACATCTGGAGTACTCTGGGAATGGTGGCATGACCCTGGAGTTCCTCTCGCCTTTACTGTGGAGAGCGCCCCCTCTTGAGATGCGATGGGAAACGCCGGATTTCTTTCCCGACCACGCAGGGAAAGGATCCCTCTCTCGAGCTAGGAGGCGGAAACGGGGCTCCTCTGGATGTGGCGGGACTCTCCTGCTTCCTCTCGAGTGGAGACAGGTATGTCGGGGAACTTCTTGAGTTGCAGCCAGGTTGTAAAGTTCCCTTGGAAGTTCCAGAGGTTAGGTGTGATTAGCCTCGAGACGCCTCAGCGGAAATGGGCCTCATCTCGCCTGAAGGGGAGAACCTACTGGACTTTCTATAGTTGCGGCAGGTGCTCTCGACTTACGATGGGGACCTCAGGGACCCGCTCTGTTGGCCTCAGGAAAGGCCAGTCCCCATGCGAGTTGCTCGGGGGCCTCTCGGGATTCCTCTCCGTCAATATCGGGGCGTAAGGCCTTGTGTGGAGTCGGTGCCGGAACCTGGGGATTCCTCTCCAGTGCTAACATGGATCTTGGGGTACTTCTGGAGTCTCCCCAGGGGAGTCAGTCCTCGTCTCGAGTGGGGGCATGCACGTGCGCTTTCATCCCGAGCTGCAGCAGCAGTGTCACGCTTCCCTTCGCTTGGATCAAGGCATCTGTGGCTTTCCTCGAGGCTTTCCCACGAGGCTTTCCCACGAGGCTTTCCACAGGCTGTCCCACGTGCCACCGTGGTGTGAGTCGATCCCCGGCTTGAAAGTCGAGGCAGTGCCGGGGAAAACAGGCTTCCCTGGAATGGACTGAGACATCTGGGGACTCTGGGAATGGTGGAACGACCATGGATTTCCTCTCGCCTTTCCTGTCGAGAGCGCCCCCTCCTGAGATGCGACTGGAACGCCGGGAATTCTTTCCCGACCACACAGGGAAAGGATCCCTCCTCTGGAGCTAGGAGGCGGAAACGGGGCTCCTCTGAATGTGGACAGGACTCTCGTGCTTCCTCTCGAGTGGAGACGGGTATGTTGGGATATTCTTGAGTGGCAGCAAGGGTGTGAAGGACCCTTTGGAAGTTCCAGAGGTTAGGTGTGATTAGCCTTCAGACACCTCAGCGGTAATGGGCCTCATCTGGCCTGGAAGGGAGGACCTCCTGGATTTTCTCAAGTTGCGGCACGTGCTCTGGACTTACTCAGGGACCCGCTCTGGTGGTCTTAGGAAAGGCCAGTCCCCATGCGAGTTGTTGGGTGCCTTCTCGCGATTCCTCTCCCGACGATGCCATGGCCTAAGACCTTTTGTGGAGTCAGTGCCCGAACATGTGGATTCCTCTCCAGTGCTGACATAGATCTTGAGGACATTCTGGAGTCTCCCCAGGGGAGTCAGTCCTCGTCTCGAGTGGGGGCATGCACGTGCGCTTTCCTCCCGAGCTGTTGCAGCAGTGTCACGCTTCCTTTCGCGTGGATCAAAGCATCTGTGGCTTTCCCTCGAGGCTTTCCCACGAGGCTTTCCCAAGAGGCTTTCCCACAGGGCTGTCCCACGTGCCACCGTGGTGTGAGTCGATCCCCGGCTAGAAAGTGGAGGCAGTGCAGGGAAAACAGTTTTCCCTGGAGTGGACTGAGACATCTGGGGGACTCTGGGAAAGGTGGCACGACCCTGGAGTTCCTCTCGCCTTTCCTGTGGAGAGCGCCTCCTCTTAAAATGCGACGGGAACGCCGGGAATTCTTTCCCGACCACGCAGGGAAATGATCCCTTCTGGGTATGAGGCGGAAACGGGGCTCCTTTGGATGTGGGCTTGACTCACCTGCTTCCTCTCGAGTGGAGACGGGGTGTGTCGGGGAAATTCTTGAGTTGCAGCAAGTGTGTGAGGACCATTTTGAATCTCGAGAGGTTAGGTGTGATTAGCCTCGAGACGCCTCAGCGGAAATGGGCCTCATCTAGCCTGGAGGGGAGAACCTCCTGGATTTTCTCGAGTTGCGGCAGTTGCTCTCGACTTTCCACGGGGACTTCAGGGACACGCTCTGGTGGCCTCAGGAAAGGCCAGTCCCCATGCGAGTTGCTCGGGGGGCCTCTCGGGATTCCTCTCCAGTCGATGCCGGGTCCTAAGATCTTGTGTGGAGTGGGTGCCGGAACCTGTGGATTCCTCTCCAGTGCTGACATGGATCTTGGGGCACTTCTGGAGTCTCCCCAGGGGAGTCAATCCTCGTCCCGAGTGGGGGCATGCACGTGTGCTTTCCTCCCGAGCTGTAGCAGCAGTGTCACGCTTCCTTCGCGTGGATCAGCGAATCTGTGGCTTTCCCTCGAGGCTTTCCCACGAGGCTTTCCCACAAGGCCTTCCCACAGGGCTGTCCCATGTGCCACCGTGGTGTGAGTCGATCCTCGGCTTGAAAGTCGAGGCAGTGCAGGGAAAACAGGTTTCCCTGGAATGGACTGAGACATCTCGGGGACTCTGGGAATAGTGGCACGGCCCTGGAATTCCTCTGGCCTTTCCTGTGGAGAGCGCCTCCCCTTGAGATGCGACGGGAACTCCGGGAATTCTTTCCCGACCACGCAGGGAAAGGATCCCTCCTCTCGAGCTAGGAGGCCGAAACGGGGCTCCTCTGCATGTGGGCAGAACTCTCGTGCTTCCTCTCGAGTGGAGACGGGTATGTCGGGGAACTTCTTGAGTTGCAGTAAGGGTGTGAAGGACTCTTTGGAAGTTCCAGAGGTTAGGTGTGATTAGCCTCAAGATGCCTCAGCGGAAATGGGCCTCATCTCGCCTGGAGGGAAGAACCTCCTGGATTTTCTCGAGTTGCGGCAGGTGCTCTCGACTTATGACGGGGACCTCAGTGACCCGCTCTGGTGGCCTCAGGAAAGGCCAGTCCCCATGCGAGTTGCTCGGGGGACTCTCGGGATTCCTCTCCCATCGATGTCGGGGCCACAGATCGTGTGTGGAGTCGGTGCCGGAACCTGAGGAATCCTCTCCAGTGCTGACATGGATCTTGGGGTACTTCTGGAGTCTCCCCAGGGGAGTCAGTCCTCGTCGAGTGGGGCATGCACGTGCCCTTTCCTCCCGAGCTGTAGCAGCAGTGTCACGCTTCCCTTCGCGTGGATCAAGGGATCTGTGGCTTTCCCTCGAAGCTTTCCCACAGGTCTGTCCCACGTGCCACCATAGTGTGAGTCGATCCTCGGCTTGAAAGTCGAGGCAGTGCAGGGAAACAGTTTTCCCTGGAATGGACTGAGACATCTGGGGACTCTGGGAATGGTGGCACGACCCTGGAGTTCCTCTCGCCTTTCCCTGGAGAGCGCCTCCTCTTGAGATGTGACGGAATGCCGGGAAAACTTGACCGAACCCTCAGGGAAAGGATCCCTCCTCTCGAGGTATGAGGCGGAAACGGGGCTCCTCTGGATGTGGGTGGGACTCTCGTGCTTCATCTCGAGTGGAGACGGGTATGTCAGGGAACTTCTTGAGTTGCAGCAAGGGTGTGAAGGACCCTTTGGAAGTTCCAGAGTTTAGGTGTGATTTGCCTCGAGACGCCTCAGCGGAAATCGGGCTCATCTCGCCTGGAGGGGAGAACCTCCTGGATTTTCTCGAATTGCGGCAGGTGCTCTCGACTTACGACGGGACCTCAGGACCCGCTCTGGTGGCCTCAGGAAAGGCCAGTCCCCATGCGAGTTGCTCGCCGGCCTCTCGGATTCCTCTCCCGTCGATGCCCGGGGCTTAAGATCTTGTGTGGAGTCGGTGCCGGAACCTGAGGATTCCTCTCCAGTGCTGACATGTACCGGAAGCCAGTGTGAGGAATCCCGCCCGTGACAAGGTTATGAGGAAGGAAGCTGACATACCAAGGCGTGCTCAGACTTCAGGGACCCCTCTGGAAATTCCTAAGCATGTACCCCAACAAAAATCTGCCGGCTTTTGTGCTCTGCTTTTCACTCTTCTGACATTTTCTGGAAAAAGTCAATTCAGGGCTTTAGTTTTCTGCATTTGAAAGAGTGTTTCAATCCAAAAACCCCTTGATGGCTTTCTAGCCTGCCTGCAGGACTCTGCGAGTGTGATTGTTTGAGGCCTCCTGACCGCAGGAGGCACAGGAAGCTTAAAACTTCCTAGGAATGTAGGGGCTTCCGAAGAGTCAAAATCTTTAGAATAGGAGTGATTAAAATTTCACTTGTTGAGTCAATGCTTGCTGCCAAATTTTCATATCCTTTATTTTTAGATATAGTTGGCATACAGAAAAACAAGTAGTAGACCTGGTATTAGCAACATTAGATCTTCGAGTTAAGTACCTTCTTTGTTATATCCCACTGCACCTTTGTTCTATAGAGATGTAACTTTAATGCTTTAAGGAAATGCAGATTAAAGAAAAACACTTCAGGGGAAACAAAATTAACATTCATTAAGGAAGAGAGCTAAAAAGTGTTAACAAGCTCTTGGCCAGAAGATAATGTAAATCACCTGAGACCGTTTGTATTCAAAATGATGTATGGAAAGAGTCTGGGCTGTGAACGCTACTAATTCTGTGTTACCCATTGATCTCCATGTTTTATCAAAAGTATAAAAGGCCTTCTGAACAATAAAGGATCGGACCGGTTTCTCGAACTAGTCTCTCGGCCTGGTTTCTTGGGAATCTGGCTTCCCCCATGTCTCTCTCTCTCTCTTCTTCTCTCCCCTTCCCTCTCTCTGCTCTTTACTTTACTTCAGGCTGAATCTCCATCTGGGGCGCGGAGGTCGCCAGGTCTACTTACTTGCCCGGCTGTTAAGACCCGCACGAAAGGGAGCTTAAGGCGAGGCACACTTAGATATTCAAGCGGGCGCCGGTGGCCAACGTAGATGGTGCAAATTCCTTGTCTGGAATTTTATTGGCCTTCTGCGTAAACCAAGCTATTCAGCCCTCTTCCTCCACTTAATCTTCTTATTACACTATAGTTCTTAATCTAATCTTACATTAATAAACAAACAAGTCTTTCCACGCCAACGCCGTCCACCCTTCGAATTCCCTGGATCCACAGGGGCTGGACCCCAGCACGTGGTGCCGGAACAGGCTATTCGAAGGTACGTTCCTCGGAGCAAAGCTCCCCCCGGAGCACTCTCTGCTGCTTCCCCCGGGGCACTCTCCGTTGCTCCCCCAGAGCACTCTCTGTTGCTCCCCCCGGAGTGACTTAATCACTTCCCCCGGAGTACTTCGGGTACTCCCCAGTGTTGAGTGTTCGGGATGGCTAGGACCCCACTCAGGGTGCGCGGACCCCCCTGTAGGATAGACAGGGTGAGGAAGAGTGGGAAGTGTTCAAGGGTTTAAGAGAAACCTGGTGCTCTAGAGGTTGAAAAGAAACCTGCTATCCTAGGCGTTAAAAACAAAACCCCCTCGCCAAAGGTAAACCTTTTGTTGAGGTAGACTTTTCTATAAGACTTAATTTTCTGACATGGGTAACAGTGAATCAAAAGAAAGACAGCTTTTTATAGGAGTAATCTTGCAGTTACTAACTAAACGAGGAATTAAAGTTAAAAAATCCAATATTCATTCATTTTTTTCCTTTGTACAAGAACAGTGTCCCTGGTTCCAGAAGAAGGCACTGTTAACTTAGACACCTGGGAGAGAGTAGGAAAACAACTAAAAACTACCATGCTGAACATGGCTCAGAAAGGTCTACTGACCCTTTTCCTTATGAGATATACATTAGGGACGCTCTAGACCCTGCCCTGAATCTGAAAAGGTACACCTTAAAGAGGAAAGTGCAGATAAAAAGGTATCTATCGAAGAGGAGAGTGATGAAAAGGAGCGCTACACCTAGCTATCGGCAGTTGAATCAAATGATAGCTGCAATGACTGCCCAAGAAAAGGTAATAGATAGAGATGACAAAAAAGAGCAGGTTTCAGATGAGGAAGATCTGGAAAAGGAAGTAAGTCAAGATCATTCTGATGAGGATTGGTCTTTATTAAATAAAGATGCTCCAAGGAGTTTTAAGAGAAACTTCTCCAATTAGATTATCTGCCTCCAAAGAGCTTAATAAAAACTTCCCCAACCAGACACCTGCTTCCAGAAATTCAAGAGAAATTTCCTTAATTAAGCCTTCTGCTTCCAGAGGCCTCAAGACAAATGTCCCCCATCAGGATATATTGCACCTGAGAGCTTAAGGCAGACATCCCCAGGTAAAACATCCGTAAGACCTAAACACAAACGGATAAAAAATTCCCAAAGTACGAAGAAAGTGACATAGGACACCCTTGCCGCCCCTCCCTATAGGGTGAAGGGCCTCACTAGAAGCTCCCGAAGAAGGTTTTCTCTAGCCCAGACGATGAACTGATCCCCACCTTGAGCTTGTTTCCCCATATATTTGGTGGCAGCGGTGGCAGAACAGCCCCCACTGGGAACCCATTCCAATGAAAATGATTAAAGAACTCAACAGGCTTGTGCTTTGTATGGCCTAAAGCCCCGTATACTGTATCATTGGTGGAGGCTTTAGCGGGCAGATGGATGACACCCCATGACTGGAAGACAGTCGCTAAAGCTTGTCTGTCTGGAGGTCAATATGTACTTTGGAGAACTGAATATGAAGATCTTGCCCCAAAACAGGCTGATGCTAACCAAAAATATGGCCCAAGATATATTATAAAAGAGTATGTTGGCAGGGACTAATGATTTCGGAACACTTAGAGATCAAATGGGATTAGACAAAACTACTTTAAGATCAAGTAACCGCCTGCGCCCTTGGGGCTTGGCGTTTGTTGCCTGAAGGGAAAGAATCTTACCTCGTCCTTCTCAAATGTTAAACAAAAACCAGAAGAGCCATATGAAGACTTTATATCAAGACTTGCAGAGGCAGTCAACAGAGTAATTTCCAATACTGAGGCAGCTAGTATATTGATAAAAACAACTGGTATTGAAAAATGCTAATTCTACCTGCCAGGCCATTTTACGTCCTATAAAAAAACTGGGGAAATAATAGATTATATCAGGCAATGTGCAGATGTAGGACCAGCAATGATGCGGGCGTTGCATAGCTGCAGCCATAAAGGAATTCTTACCAGCAGGCAGTACAGTCTTTTTTACAAATAAAAATAACCGTCAAAGAGTCATTCCAGTAGTCCAGGCGCGAATATTGGTTTATCCAAGGCCTGCTTCTCTTGCGGACGGGAAGGGCACTTTATGCGAGCTTGTCCCAAAAAGCAACCGGTCTTCTCTGCCTAATTCTGTGCATACTAATCTCCCTAGATCTCTCTGCCCTCGTTGTCAAAAAGGATATCATTGGGCAAAAGAATGTAGCTCACAATTCCATAGAAATGGAGCCTTTTTGGCCCCGACCAGCAGTCGGGAAACGGATTGAGGGCCAGCCTCAGGCCCCGACAACAATTGGGGCAGCCTCACTGAACCCATTCATTCCCTTCGTCCCATCGCAGAATCATCAGAGCAACCCCAGGCAGCGCAGGACTGGACCTCAGTTCCACCACCTCAGCAATATTAACACCAGATAGCCCCACTGTGAAAATCCCTACAGGAGTTAAAGGCCCATTACCAACAGGTTTACTAGGAATTATACTAGGCAGAAGTTCCTTAGCTATGCAAGGTCTCACAATCATCCCTGGAGTAATTGACTCAGATTATACAGGAGAAATCCAGATAATGATTTCACCCCCAATTAAAACTTTCCAAATACATCAGGGACAAAGAATAGCCCAACTTTTGCTTTTGCCTTACCACACTGCAATTGGGCACACAGCTACTCAGAATGAAAGGCAGGATAAAGGATTTGGGTCTAGTGATATGGTTTTTTGGATAACAGAAATTACTCAGAAACGTCCTATGAAAACTATTCTGATTAATGGCAAGTCTATTGTGGGGTTATTAGACACAGGAGCAGACGTTTCTTGCATTTCAGGAAAAGACTGGCCCAGCTCCTGGCCCACACATACTACTGAAAATAACTTGGTGGGATAGGAAGAGCCCCCACAGTAGCCAAAAGTGCAAAAATTTTAGATTGGCAATTTGAGGATACCCGTGGAACTTTCCAACCGTATGTAGTCCCTTCACTCCCCTTTACCCTGTGGGGGAGGGACGTGCTGTCTCAAATGGGAGTGTTACTTTTTAGCCCTGATGATAAAGTGACCTCTCAGATGTTGCAGATGGGCTATGATCCATCAAAAGGATTGGGTAAACAACAGACAGGGATAATTGAGCCAATTTGCCCAACTCCTCGCAAGTTACGTGCTGGATTGGGATATCCAAATTTATAATGGAGGCCATTGTTTTTGCTGCCGACCCCATTACATGGAAATCTCAAGATCCGGTGTGGGGGTAGAACAATGGCCTCTGCATAAGGAAAAATTACTGGCAGCTAAAGCATTAATCTTTGAACAATTAGAATTGGGACATATTGAGCCCTCCAATAGCCCCTGGAACACTCCTATTTTTGTCATTAAGAAAAAAATCTTGGTAAATGGCGACTTTTACAGGATTTGAGAGCTATTAATGCCACCATGTGGAGCGACATGGTGGGGCCTTACAGCCTGGGCCCCTTCCCCAGTAGCCGTTCCAGAGGGATATAATATAATTGTTATTGATTTACAAGATTGTTTTTTCACTATTCACCTTAAATCCTGAAGATAAAAGCGATTTGCCTTTAGTCTTGCCATCAGAAACTCTTAAGCAGCCTTATTTAAGGATTCAGTGGAAAGTTTTGCCTCAGGGAATGAAAAATAGCGCCTACTTATGCCAAAAATTTGTTAATGCCCGCGTACAAGATATTAGGGTTAAATATGAACACGTATATATGATTCACTATTATGGATGATATTTTAATAGCTCATCCTGATAGAGTTCACCTGCCAAACTGTCCTCCAGGACCTGACCCAGGCATTGACAGACAGAGGCCTAAAAATTGCCCCAGAAAAAAATTCAAATCAATCCCCGCCATAACTTACTTAGGGAGAGTCATAAATTCGGAAACGGTGACTCATACCCGTTGCAATTGAGAAAAGACCATCTTATTACTTTAAATGATTATCAAAAACTTTTAGGTGATATTAATTGGATTAGGCCATATTAAATTAACCACTCGCCCGAATTAAAACCTCTTTTAATATTTTACGCGGGGATCCTGATCCAACCTCTAAAGACAATTAACAGCTGAGGCTCAAGAAGCCCTAGGCAAAGTAGAAGCAGCCTTATCGAATAGCTATGTAAACAAGAATTGATTTGACGATGACTGGCAGTTCCTTTGCCTAGCTACTTCAGTGGCGCCTACGGGAGTTCGTGTGGCAAGGCGGCCCTTTAGAATGGATCCATCTTCCCACCCAAGCTAGAAAAGTCGTGGCTTCTTATCCTGGTTTAATTGGCCACATTAATGCTAAAAGGAAGGAGGGGAGCATTGAATTGTTTGGTAAGGAGCCATCAGAGATTGTAATTCCATATAATAAGGAGCAGCTTGATGCTCTTCTAATGTTGATGAAGACTGGCAGATTGCTATAGGGAATTACTGTGGTCAAATTTTGCATCATTTACCCTCACATGTTTTGCTAAATTTTATGTCTAACCATCCAGCTTATTTTTCCTGTCCGGTGTAAACAGTTCCCTATTTCAGATGCTCGGTAGTCTTTACTGATGGATCGGCTAATGGTAGAGCCTCTATAGTCACAAGAGATCATCAGAAACTTTTGAAACACAAGAAACTTCAGCTCAAAGAGCTGAAATCACAGCTGTTATTGAGGCCTTTGTTATGTTTGCAGAGAAAGAATTTAACCTTTATTCTGACTCTCAGTATGTGGTCAGGCTGTTTCCACACATTGAGACTGCAGTTTTGCCTGAAAACAAAACCGCTATCTACCATTTGTTAACTAGACTGCAGCAGCAAATTTGGAAAAGAAATCGGGCGTTCTTTATCGGCCACATTCGAGCTCATTCCGGCCTGCCTGGCCCTTTAAATGCTCTCAAATGAATTGGCAGATTCGTTAACCAGGATTTCAGTGGCTTCTTTTTGAAGAAGCCTCGAGCTTCTCACTCACTTCATCATCAGAATGCCACTGCCTTACGATACCAGTTTCAAATTCCTCGAGAATCTGCCCGAGAGATTGTTCGTCTTGTTCACATTGTCCTACTACCGTGAATGCTTTTGCCTGGGAGTTAACCCTCGCGGCGTCTCAAACCTAATGCACTCTGGCAAATGGATGTAACCCATGTCTCTTCGTTTGGG
>NW_017191645.1:0-10683 GCF_001704415.2 Capra hircus
CTCGAGAATTCCAGGAGGTTCTCCCCTCCAGGCGAGATGAGGCCCATTTCCGCTGAGGCGTCTCGAGGCTAATCACACCAAACCTCTGGAACTTCCAAAGGGTCCTTCACACCCTTGCTGCAACTCAAGAAGTTCCCCGACTTACCCGTCTCCACTCGAGAGGAAGCACGAGCGTCCCTTGCACATCCAGAGGAGGCCCTTTTCCTCCTTGTAGCTCCAGATGAGGGATCCTTTCCCTGCGTGGTCTGGAAAGAATTCCCGGCATTCCCGTCGCATCTCAAGAGGAAGCGCTCTCCACAGGAAAGGCGAGAGGAACTCCAGGGTCGTGCCACCAATCCAAGAGTCCCCCAGAGGACTGAGTCCATTCCAAAGGAAACTCTTTTACCTGCACTGCCTTGACTGTCACGCCGAGGATCGACTCACACCACGGTGGCACGGGACAGCCCTGTGTGTTAGCCTCGTGGGAAAGCCTCATGGGAAATCCTACAGGGAAAGCCACACATCCCTTGATCCACCCGTCGGGTAGCATGACACTGCTGCCACCTTTAGGGAGGAAAGCCCACGTGCATTTCCCCACTCGAGACGAGGACTGACTCCCCTGGGGAGAGTCCAGAAGTACCCAAAAATCCACGTCAGCACTGGAGAGGAATCCTCAGTTTCCGGTCCCAACTCAACACAAGGTCTTCGACTCGGGAAATGCAAGCATTTAAAAGATCTCTCCTTTGGAGCCTCGAGGGGGGATCGGGGCTTCTCTGGATGTGGCGGGACCCTCGTTTTTCCTTTGAGTGTAGACGGGTGTGTCGGGAAAGCTCTTGAGTTGCAGCAAGTGTGTGAAGGAACCATTGGAAGTTCCAGAGGTTAGGTGTGCTTAGCCTCTAGATGCGTCAGTGGAAATAGGCCTCATTTTGCTGTAGGGGAGAACCTCCTGGATTTTCTCGAGTTACGGCAGGTGCTCTCGAATTACGACGGGGACCTCAGGGACCCGGTCTCGTGGCCTCAGGAAAGGCCAGTCCCCATGCAAGTTGCCAGGGGACTCTCGGGATTCCTCTTGGGTCGATGCCGGGGCCTAAGACCTTGTGTGGAGTCGAGGCCGGATCCTGAGGATTCCTCTCCAGTGCTGACATGGTTCTTGGGGTACTTCTGGAGTCTCCCCAGGGAGTCAGTCCTCGTCTCGAGTGTGGGCATGCACGTGCGCTTTCCTCCCGAGCTGTAGCAGCAGTGTCACGCTTCCTAACGCGTGGTCAAGGGATCTGTAGCTTTCACTCAAGTCTTTCCTTCAAGGCTTTCCCAAGAGTCTTTCCCACAGGGCTGTCCCACCTGCCACCAGGGTGTGAGTCGATCCTCGGCTTGAAAGTCGAGGCAGTGCAGGGAAAACATGTTCCTCTGGAATGGACTGAGACATCTGGGGACTCTTGGAATGGTGGTACGACCCTGGAGTTCCGCTCGCCTTTCCTGTGGAGAGCGCCTCCTCTTGAGATGGGACGGGAACGCCGGGAATTCTTTCCCGACCAAGCAGGGAAAGGATCCGTCATCTCGAGGTCCGAGGCATAAACGGGGCTCCTCTCGATGTGGGCGGGACTCTGGTGCTTCCTCTCGAGTGGAGACGGGTATGTCGGGGAACTTCTTGAGTTGCAGCAAGGGTGTGAAGGACCCTTTGGAAGTTCCAGGTGTTAGATGTGTTTAGCCTCGAGACGCCTCAGCGGAAATGGGCCTCATCTCGCCTGGAGGGGAGAACCTCCTGGATTTTGTCGAGTTTCGGCAGGTGCTCTCGACCTACGACGGGGACCTCAGGGACCCGCTCTGCTGGCCTCAGGAAAGGCCAGTCCCCATCCGAGTTGCTCGCGGGCCTCTCGGGATTCCTCTCCGTCGATGCCGGGGCCTAAGATCTTGTGTGGAGTGGTTCCGGAACCTGAGGATTCCTCTCCAGTGCTGACATGGATCTTGGGTACTTCTGGAGTCTCCCCAGGGGAGTCAGTCCTCGTGTCGAGTGGGCATGCACGTGCGCTTTCCTCCCGAGCTGTAGCAGCAGTGACGCGCTTCCCTTCGCGTGGATCAAGGGATCTGTGGCTTTCCCTCGAGGCTTTCCCACTAGGCTTTCCCACAGGGCTGTCCCACGTGCCACCGTGGTGTGAGTCGATCCTCGGCTTGAAAGTCGAGGCAGTGCAGGGAAAACAGGTTTCCCTGGAATGGACTGAGACATCTGGGGGACTCGGAATGGTGGCACGACCCTGGAGTCCTCTGCCTTTCCTGTGGAGAGCACCTCCTCTTGAGATGCGACGGAAACGCCTGGAATTCTTTCCCGACCACGCAGGGAAAGGAACCCTCCTCTCGAGCTAGGAGGGGAAACGGGGTTCCTCTGGATGTGGGCGGGACTCTCGTGCTTCCTCTCGAGTGGAGACGAGTATGTCGGGGAACTTCTTGATTTGCAGCAAGGGTGTGAAGGACCCTTTGGAAGTTCCAGGTGTTAGATGTGTTTAGCCTCGAGACACCTCAGCGGAAATGGGCCTCATCTCGCCTGGAGGGGAGAAACTCCTGGATTTTCTCGATTTATGGCAGGTGCTCTCGACTTACGATGGGGACCTCAGGGACCCGCTCTGGTGGCCTCAGGAAGGCCAGTCCCCATGCGAGTTGCTCGGGGGCCTCTCGGGATTCCTCTCCCGTCGATGCTGGGGCCTAAGACCTTGTGTGGAGTCGGTGCCGGAACTTGAGCATTCCTCTCCAGTGCTGACATGGATTTTGGGGTACTTCTGGAGTCTCTCCAGTGGAGTCAGTCCTCGTCTTGAGTGGGGGCATGCACATGCGCTTTCCTCCCGAGCTGTAGCAGCAGTGTTACGCTTCCCTTCGCGTGGATCAAGGGATCTGTGGCTTTTCCCACGAGGCTTTCACACGAGGCGTTCCCACGAGGCTTTCCCAAAGGGCTGTACTACATGCCACCGTGGTGTTAGTCGATCCTCGGCTTGAAAGTCGAGGCTGTGCAGGGAAAACACGTTTCCCTGGAATGGACTGAGACATCTGGGGGACTCTGGGAATGGTGGCACGACCCTGGAGTTCCTCTCGCCTTTCCTGTGGAGAGCGCCTCCTCTTGAGATGCGACGGGAACGTCGGGAATTCTTTCCCGACCACGCAGGGAAAGGATCCCTCCTCCCGAGCATGGGGCGGAAACGGGACTCCTCTGGATATGGGCGGGACTCTCGTGTTTCCAATCGAGTGGAGACGGGTATGTCGGGGAACTTCTTGAGTTGCAGCAAGGGTGTGAAGGACCCTTTGGAAGTTCCAATTGTTAGATGTGATTAGCCTCGAGACGCCTCAGCGGAAATGGGCCTCATCTCACCTGGAGGGGACAACCTCCTGGATTTTCTCGAGTTCTGGCAGGTGCTCTCGACATACGATGGGGACCTCAGGGACCCGCTCTGGTGGCTTCAGGAAAGGCCAGTCAGCATGCAAGTTGCTCGGGGGCCTCTCGGGATTCCTCTCCTGTCGATGCCGGGTCCTAAGATCTTGTGTGGAGTCGGTGCCGGAACCTGAGCATTCCTCTCCAGTGCTGACATGGATCTTGCTGTACTTCTGGAGTCTCCCCAGGGGAGTCAGTCCTCGTCTCGAGTGGGGCATGCACGTGCGCTTTCCTCCGATATGTAGCAGCAGTGTCACGCTTCTCTTCGCGTGGATCAAGGGATCTGTGGCTTTCGCTCAAAGCTTTCCCACGAGGCTTTCCCAAAGGGCTGTTCCACGTGCCACCGTTGTGTGAGACGATCCTCGGCTTAAAAGTCAAGGCAGTGCAGGGAAAACAGGTTTCCCTGGAATGGACTGAGACATCTGGGGGACTCAGGGAATGGTGGCACGACCCTGGAGTTCCTCTCGCCTTTCCTGTGGAGAGAGCCTCCTCTTGAGATGCGACGGGAACGCCGGGAATTCTTTCCCGACCACGCAGGGAAAGGATCCCTCCTCTCGAGCTAGGAGGCGGAAACCGAGCTCCTCTGGATGTGGGCAGGACTCTCGTGCTTCCTCTCTAGTGGAGACGGGTATGTCAGGGAACTTCTTGAGTTGCAGCAAGGTTGTGAAGGACCCTTTGGAAGTTCCAGAGGTTAGGTGTGATTAGCCTCGAGACGCCTCAGCGGAAATGGGCCTCATCTCGCCTGGAGGGGAGAACCTCCTGGATTTTCTCGAGTTGCCGCAGGTGCTCTCGACTTACAACAGAGACCTCAGGGACCCACTCTGGTGACCTCAGGAAAGGCCAGTCCCCATGCGAGGTGCTAGGGGCCTCTCAGGATTCCTCTCCCATCGATGCCGGGGCCTAAGACCTTGTGTGAAGTCGGGACCGGAACCTGAGGATTCCTCTCCAGTGCTGACATGGATCTTGGCGTACTTCTGGAGTCTCCCAAGTGGCGTCAGTCCTCGGCTCGAGTGGGGTCATGCACGTGCGCTTTCCTCCCGAGTGGTAGCAGCAGTGTCACGCTTCCCTTCTCGTGGATCAAGGAATCTGTGGCTTTCCCTGGAGTCTTTCCCATGAGGCTTTCCCACAGGGCTATTCCACTTGCCATCATGGTGTGAGTCGATCCTCGGCGTGAAAGTCGAACCAGTGCAGGGAAAACAGGAACCTCCTTCCCCACAGTAGGTGGTACACTGTCCCCTTGGGTGGGTATCTCCAGGGCACTCGCGCTGGTGGTTTGCCCGCGGAGGTGCGGGCCTCAGGCTCCATGTGAGAAAAGCCCCAAATGGCATTAGCTGCCATTCCAAACGCTGGCCCCTCAGGTCTCTGGCCGGAGCCTTGGGCTCCAGGCAACTCAAAGCCCTCGGTGTTGGCACTCTGTGACTGCTGTAGTGAAAGGACGCCAAGAGCCCACGGAGGAGTTGCGGAGGGGCATGGGAAACGGAGGCGAGGACAGCGAGGGATCTAGGTGGAGGCGCTGGAGAGAGCGTCTGGTGTCCCGGAATGCCTCGGAGGAGCCAGCGGGGGACAGTCGAGGCCCAGGGACCTGTGGAATGTGAAAAGGCAAGAAATCCCAGAGAAAGGCAGGCTGGGAAAGGGGGCGTTGGTGGCCAATTCAAAGGGACCTTGGGGCGTTTCCTGGGCGGTAAGCTCCCTTGGCACTGCTGAGGGCCCCTGATTGATCCACCCGGGGTTGATCCCCCCCCGCTGCGAGGGAGGGCCACAAACCAAAGCGCGAACTGCCCGCCCACCCCAACGGGGATCGTGGCGGTCCAGGGCACAGCTGTGCCCGGGAAAAGCCCACTCGCTTCACGGGACTCCGTCCAGGGTCTCTGCTTGGAACGAGGCCAGGGGCAGCCCCCTCCATCTACCCACCCAAACCCTATTGACGTCAATGGTGGCGGAGACGCCTCCCGTTCTCCAGAGTCCTAAGCTGCTGGGTCCCCGCCCACTCGGCCAGCAGTCTGCAGCGTGCCCGTGTGCCTCTCCCACCATGGCTTCGTCTGGCTCCTCCAGCACCTCAAGCGGTACGTTTGCCTCTCCCTGTGGTCGGATCACATCTCAGGGGATTTGCGGGTGGCCTGGGCAAGGGCTCTCGGCCAATGTGTTGACCCCCCTCCCACCCAAGAACGGCGGGGACCCATCGGCCAGGCCCGGGGTTCCGAGGCGTCAGGTGTGCCCAAAGTTGGAGGGCATGGCATCGTTCGTTCATCTTGCTCCTTTGGCACACACATGGCTTCTCCGTTCTCTTTTCTGGGAAGGCAGTGTTGTTTCAGGGTGCGTGCTGCGGGGGGGGCCGGGGTTGCGGGTGGTGGGAGCGGGTGCTTTGCTGGGATGAGGCCCTTTATCCTCACATCTTCCTGTGGGAATGGGAGTCGGGGAGCTCTGTGGCCTTGCTGCCTTCAGTGGCTTCCTCTGCACAGGGGCCTAGTGGCTTCTGCCTTTTGTCAGGCATTACGGAGTTTGGGCTTCGCTTTGGTGGCCTTGGCCTTTGCCTTGGCCTGGGCCTTGGCCTTGCCCTTGGCGGTGCCCTTGCCCTTGCCTTGGTCTTGGGCTTGGCCTTGCCCTGCCTTGAACTTGAACTTGACCTTGACCTTGAACTTGACTTGACCTTGACTTTGAACTTGAAATTGGCCTTGACCTTGACCTTGAACTTGAACTTGACCTTCACCTTGAACTTGAACTTCAACTTGAACTTGACTTGAACTTGACCTTGAACTTGAACTTGACTTGAACTTGAACTTGAACTTGACTTGAACTTGAACTTGAACTTGCTTGACTTGTGAACTTGACCTTGACCTTGACCTTGAACTTGAACTTGTGAACTTGACTTGAACTTAACTTGAACTTGAACTTCAACTTGACTTGAACTTTTGACTTGACTTGAACTTGAACTTGAACTTGACTTGACTTGACCTTGAACTTGAACTGACCTTGACCTTGAACTTCAACTTGAATTTGACTTGACCTTGAACTTCAACTTGATCTTGAACTTGACCTTGACCTTGAACTTGACCTTGACCTTGACCAACAACGGGAGACCTCGAGATTTGCTCAGAGCACCGGAGGTCCTGAAGCAGGGCCCTGTATCTCCCTTCCCTTTGTGATCATTGCAAAGACATTCCTAGCTGATAGCGGGTGTGCCCCTGAAGAAGCAAGCAGTGGGAGTGTGTTTGACACGACTGTGTGCCTTCCTGGCCTCATCTCCACAAGGGGCCTTTCCTCTCGAATAGGCCCCATGTCCCCTTGGGGAGGGTGTCATGCCTCTTTTCTCCTCACTGCCAAAGGGTGGAGCCAAGCTCGCTCTGTCAGAGGTACAAAAACAGCAATTGAATGGATTTTCAAGCTCTTGCTAGGCTGCACCCTTTCAGGGCCCACTTTACTGAAACAGGTGCTCTGTGGCCCCTGGTTGGATATGCAGGTTCACAAACAGGGTGAGATCCTGTCCAAGCCAAGAATTTTCCTGAAAGACCTAGGCTCACTAGAGCTCTCCTCCAGAGCAAAGGGGATAGAGGAGATGTATGGAGGAGTCTTTGCCTTTCCCTGTGAGTGTGGGGCTACTCCCTACGGCCCCAAGCTCAGGGATAACTGCCTCTAAGAAAGGAATGGCAAGAAGCGCTATTCTTGGAGGTTGGGACAGGGAGTTCGCAGCATGTGGGGAAAGAAAGACTTCTTCGGGGAAGAAGAGGCAACCACCGGGGGTGTGTTTGCAAGCCTCTATTTGGAAGGAACAGGTTTGCTTATACAACTCAAGACTTCCAGATCTGCTCAGAGGACTGAAGTTCCAGAGACAGGGCCATGTATCTCCCCTTCCCTTTGAGATCCTTGCAAAGACATTCCTAGCAGATCATGGGAGTGCCCATGAAGAAGCAAGCAGCGGGAGTGTGCTTGACATCACTGGCTGCCTACCTGGGCTCAGCTTCTCAAGGGGCCTTTCTCTCCTGGTAGGCCCTATGTCCCCTTTGGGAGAGGGTGGTGCCCTCTTCCCTCCACACTGCCAAAGGGTGGAGGTGGAGCAAACTCGTTCTCTCCGAGGTAAAAAAAAAAAAAAGACAAATTGGATGGATTTTTAAGCTCTTGCTATGCTGCACCCCCTCCAGGACCCACTCGAGCAAAACAGGTGCCCTGTGGCCCCTAGGTCGGGTATGCAGGTTCACACACCGGGTGTGATCCCGTCAAAGCCAAGAATTTTCCTGACCGACCTAGGCTCACTAGAGCTCTCCTCCAGAGGAAAGGGGACAGAAAAGACGTGTGTGTGGAGGTGGCTCTGCCTTTCCAGGTCCCAATCTCAGGGATAACTGCCCCTAAGAAAGGAACTGCTGCTGCTGCTGCTGCTAAGTTGCTTCAGTCGTGTTCGACTCTGTGGGACGCCATAGACGGTAGCCCACTAGGCTCCCCCGTCCCTGGGATTCTCCAGGCAAGAACAGTAAGTGGGTTGCCATTGCCTTCTCCAATGCATGAAAGTGAAAATGAAAGTGCAGTCGCTCAGTCGCGTCCGACCCTCAGCGACCCCACGGACTGCAGCCTACCAGGCTTCTCCGTCCATAGGATTTTCTGAAAGGAACTGCAAGAAGCGCTTTTCCTGGAGGCTGGGAAAAGGAGTTCGCAGGATGTGGGGAAAGAGATCCTCCTTCGAGGAAGAATAGGCGGCCACTTGTTTTGTGTTGCAAACCTCTATTTGGAAGGAACAGGTTAGCTTATACAAAGGGAGACCTCCAGATCTGCTCAGAGGACCGAAGTTGCAGAGGCAGGTCGGTGTAATTTCCCTTCATTTTGCGATCCTTGCAAAGACATTCCTTGCTGATAGATATTCAGCAAGGGCCTTTGAGACTGTTGTTTTCTTTCCTAGGTTCAAAGATTCCTTCAGTTCCTAATATAGATATCCTAGAAATTATCTGACATCCGTGAAAATCTGATATGTCCTGGTCAAATGCTGTCAGTTATAATTCCAGTTATCATATTAAACATTTCAAGTCGCAGCAGTGACCAGATTACATTGTCAATTTCTATTTAATCAGGTTTTAACCATGTCTTCTATGATTTCACACTGATGCCTTTGCAGAAATACTGCTACTTCAAGATATATGGAATATACATTTTTTAAGCTTACCGATAATTTGTTTGTTTGTTTGTTTGTCTTCTGGTAAGCTGGTACCAGATGGAATTTAGTCTCCTCTCTAGGTTAAGAGAACAAAGTTTTCTTAGAATGCAATTTTTGATAACAGACTATGGATTTCTTTACCTTTCATTGATTTATAATTGTTTTCATCATCTGTTTTTTTACTTCGGTAAAGTAAATAAGCCTTATTTAAGATTTTGGTACATGTAGGATGGACTAAGCTTTCCCCACTCTTGCAAGTTCCCTTAACCCTTCAGATTCTTCTCGTGGGACAAAGATCTCACTTTCCTCCAGAGGGACAATCCAAGCTTTTTATTAGTTGATCTGCCCCTGACATCAGAGTCAATTTGAGCATGAGTTGGCCTATAATTTAGGCATGAAACTATGACTACATAAAGAAAAGGTGACTTTATGATTCAGGGATGGCCATGATATGCCTTGCACTTCAGAGAAAATGGGTTAAAATGATTTTTTTTTTTCAAAACTGCACAGCCAGTTCTTTCAGCATATGCAATTGAAAACATCTAGTCATTAGGTCAGTTTTCATTCCAATCCCAAAGAAAGGCAATGACAAAGAATATTCAAGCTGCTGCACAATTGCACTCATCTCACACACTAGTAAAGTAATGCTCAAAATTCTCCAAGTTCACATGAACTGTGAACTTCCAAATGTTCAAGAGGGATTTAAAACATGCAGAGAAACCAGAGATCAAACTGCCAACATCCACTGGATCATTGAAAAAGCAAGAGAGTTCAAGAAAAAAAAGACATCTATTTCTGCTTTATTGACTATGCCAAAGCCTTTGACTGTGTGGATCACAATAAACTGGGAAAAATTCTGAAAGAGATGGGAATACCAGACCACCTGACCTGTCTCTTGAGAAACCTGTATGCAGGTCAGGAAGAAACAGTTCGAACTGGACATGGAACAACAGACTGGTTCTAAATAGGAAAAGGAATATGTCAAGGCAGTGTATTGTCACCCTGCTTATTTAACTTATATGCAGAGTACATCATGAGATACACTGGGCTGGAGGAAGCACACGCTGGAATCCAGATTGCTGGGAGAAATATCAATAATCTCAGATATGCAGATGACACCACCCTTATGGCAGAAAGTGAAGAAGAACTAAAGAGTCTCCTGATGAAAGTGAAAGAGGAGAGTGAAAAAGTTAGCTTAAAGCTCAGCATTCAGAAAACTAAAATCATTGCATCCAGTCTCATCACTTCATGGCAAATAGATGGGAAAACATTGGAAACAGCAGCAGACTATTTTGGGGGCTTGGAAATCACTGCAGGTGATGGCTGCCTCCATGAACTTAAAACATATTTATGACTTGGAAGAAAAGTGATGACCAAACTAGACAGCATATTAAAAAGCCGAGACGTTGCTTTGCCAACAAAGATCCATCCAGTCAAGGCTATGGTTTTTCCATATGTCATGGATGGATATGAAAGATGTACTATAAAGAAAGGATGCTTTTGAACTGTGGTGTTGGAGAAGATGCTTGTAGGTCGCTTAGACTACAAGGAGACGCAACCACTCCATCCTAAAGGAAATCAGGTCTGAATATACATTGGAAGGACTAATACTGAACCTGAAATCCAATACTTTGGCCACTTGATGTGAAGAGCTGACTCACTTGGAAGTTGCTTTGATTTGCCTGTGAGTGTGGGAGCCCTCCCTGGGCAAAGGGCCTCAGGGTCATTGCCACTGAATCACGACCTCCAAGCAAGCGCATTCCAGCTGTGTGACATTCAGGAAGCAGGAGACTGGGAAAACTATCTTCCTTTAGAGGAAGGAAAGTCATCCACAGAGAGTGTGTTTTCAGACCTCTCTTTGCAGCAAGTGTTTTGCTTCTCAGACATCAGAGCTGCAGGCTTGCTCTGAGGGCCTCAATTGCAGAGTCAGGGCTGTGTGTCTCACTGCACTTTCCAAGCATTGCAGACACATTCCTAGGTTGGAGCAGTGCTTCCCATGAGAAAGAAGCCTCGGGAGTGTGTCTGAGCGGGCTGAGTGCCATGCTAGGGTCACCTAGTCGAGGGCACCTTGCACATCCAATGGGCCCAGCAGTGCCATGGACCCCTTCGGTTGAGATATCCCAAAGCAGGGAACAAAGCTAGCTCTGTCCGAAGG
>NW_017191646.1:0-21557 GCF_001704415.2 Capra hircus
ACGGCGGGAAACGGGATGGCTCTCTGGATGTGGGCGGGACTCTCCTGCTTTCCTCTCGAGGCTTGGAACGGGTTATGTCGGGGAAACTTCTGAGTTGACAGCAAGGGTGTTTAAGGAAACCTTTTGAGTTCCAGATTTAGATGTGATTCGCCTCGGAGACGCTCAGCTGAAATGGGGCCTCATCTCGCCTGGAGGGGAGAACCTCCTGGATTTCTCTAGTTGCGGCATGTGCTCTCGCGACTTATGACTGGAGACCTCAAGGGGACCGGCTCTGGTGCGCCTCCAGCGAAAGGCCAGTCCCCAGGCCGAGTTTGCGCGGGTGGCCTCTCAGGGATTCCCTCCGTCATTCCAGGGGCCTTAAGACCTTAGTGTGGAGTCGGTGCTGGAACCTGAGGAATTCCTCTTCCAGTGCTTGACTTGGATCTAGGGGCTTCTTCTGGAGTCTCCTTAGGGGAGTCAGTCCTCGTCTTGAGTGGGAGCATCACGTCGCTTTCCTCCCGCAGCTCTAGTAGCAGAGTCACGCTTCCCTTTCACTTGTGATCAAGCGGATCTGTGAGCTTTCCCTCGAGGCTTTCCCACGAGCGCTTTCCCTAGAAGCTTTCCACAGGGCTGTTCCCACGTGCCACCGTGCGCTGTGAGTCGATCCTTTCGGCTTGAAAGTCGAGGCAGTGCAGGAAACCTGTTTCCCTGGAAAGGACTGAGACATCTCGGGACATTCGTGAAATGGTGGCATGATCCTGGAGTACTCTCACCTTTCCTGTTGGAGAGCGTCTCCTCTTTGAGATGCGACAGGAACGCCCGGGATTCTTTCCCCAACCACGCAGGGAAAGGATCCCTCTCTCGAGCATTAGGGCGGCGGAAACTGTGCTCCTCTGGATGTGTTCAGGAGTCTCGTGTTTCCTCCTCGAGTCGGAGACGGGTATGTCGGGGAACTTCTTGCAGTTGCCAGCAAGGTGTGAAGAACCCTTTGAAGTTCCAGAGCATTAGGTGTGATTACCCTGGTGACGCCTCAGGCGGGAAACGGGCTCATCTTCGCCTGGAGAGGCAGAACCTCCTGCCGACTTTTCTCGAGTTCCGGAAGGTGCTCTCACCTTACGACGGACCTCAGGGACCCGCCTTCTGGTTGCCTCAGGAAAGCGGGTTCACATGCGAGTTGCTACTGGGCCTCTCGGGATTCCTCTCCCGTCGATGCCGGGGCCTAAAGACCTTGTGTGGAGTCGGTGCCGGAACCTGAGGATAATCCTCCAGTGCTGACATGGATCTTGGGGGTTACTTCTGGAGTCTCCCCAGGGGAGTCAGTCCTCGTCTCGAGTGGGGGCATCACTGTGCGCTTTCCTCCCGAGCTGTAGCAGCAGAGTCACGCTTCCTTCCGTGGATCAAGGGATCTGTGGCTTTCCCTCGAGGCTTTCCCACGAGGTCTTTCCCACAGGGCTGTCCCACGTGCCACCGTGGTGTGAGTCGATCCTCGGCTTGAAAGTCGAGGCAGTGCAGGGAAAACAGGTTTCCCTGGAATGGACTGAGACATCTGGGGGACTCTGGGAATGGTGGCACGACCTGGAGTTCCTCTCGCCTTTCCTGTGGAGAGCGCCTCCTCTTGAGATGCGAGGGAACGCCGGGAATTCTTTCCCGACCACGCAGGGAAAGGATCCTCCTCTCGAGCTAGGAGGCGGAAACGGGGCTCCTCTGGATGTGGGCGGGACTCTCGTGCTTCCTCTCGAGTGGAGACGGGTATGTCGGGGAACTTCTTGAGTTGCAAGCAAGGGTGTGAAGGACCCTTTGGAAGTTCCAGAGGTTAGGTGTGATTAGCTTCGAGACGCCTCAGCGGAAATGGGCCTCATCTCGCCTGGAGGGGAGAACCTCCTGGATTTTCTCGAGTTGCGGCAGGTGCTCTCGACTTACGACGGGGACCTCAGGGACCCGCTCTGGTGGCCTCAGGAAAGGCCAGTCCCCATGCGAGTTGCTATCTGGGCCTCTCCGGGATTCCTCTCCCGTCGATGCCGGGGCCTAAGACCTTGTGTGGAGTCGGATGCCGGAACCTGAGGATTCCTCTCCAGTGCTGACATGGATCTTGGGGTACTTCTGGAGTCTCCCCAGGGGAGTCAGTCCTCGTCTCGAGTGGGGGCAATGCACGTGCGCTTTCCTCCCGAGCTGTAGCAGCAGTGTCACGCTTCCCTTCGCGTGGATCAAGGGATCTGTGGCTTTCCCTCGAGGCTTTCCCCACGAGGCTTTCCCACAGGGCTGTCCCACGTGCCACCGTGGTGTGAGTCGATCCTCGGCTTGAAAGTCGAGGCAGTGCAGGGAAAACAGGTTTCCCTGGAATGGACTGAGACATCTGGGGGACTCTGGGAATGGTGGCACGACCCTGGAGTTCCTCTCGCCTTTCCTGTGGAGAGCGCCTCCTCTTGAGATGCGACGGAACGCCGGGAATTCTTTCCCGAACACGCAGGGAAAGGATCCCTCTCTCGAGCTAGGAGGCGGAAACGGGGCTCCTCTGGATGTGGGCGGGACTCTCGTGCTTCCTCTCGAGTGGAGACGGGTATGTCGGGGAACTTCTTGAGTTGCAGCAAGGGTGTGAAGGACCCTTTGGAAGTTCCAGAGGTTAGGTGTGATTAGCCTCGAGACGCCTCATGCGAAATGGGCCTCATTCCGCCTGGAGGGGAGAACCTCCTGGATTTTCTCGAGTTGCGGCAGGTGCTCTCGACTTACGACGGGGACCTCAGGGACCCGCTCTGGTGGCCTCAGGAAAGGCCAGTCCCCATGCGAGTTGCTCGGGGGCTCTCGGGATTCCTCTCCCGTCGATGCCGGGGCCTAAGACCTTGTGTGGAGTCGGTGCCGGAACCTGAGGATTCCTCTCCAGTGCTGACATGGATCTTGGGGTACTTCTGGAGTCTCCCCAGGGGAGTCAGTCCTCGTCTCGAGTGGGGGCATGCAGGTGCGCTTTCCTCCCGAGCTGTAGCAGCAGTGTCACGCTTCCCTTCGCGTGGATCAAGGGATCTGTGGCTTTCCCTCGAGGCTTTCCCGAGGCTTTCCCAACGAGGCTTTCCCACAGGGCTGTCCCACGTGCCACCGTGGTGTGAGTCGATCCTCGGCATTGAAAGTCGAGGCAGTGCAGGGAAAACAGGTTTCCCAGGAATGGACTGAGACATCTGGGGGACTCTGGGAATGGTGGCACGACCCTGGAGTTCCTCTCGCCTTTCCTGTGGAGAGCGCCTCCTCTTGAGATGCGACGGGAACGCCGGGAATTCTTTCCCGACCACGCAGGGAAAGGATCCCTCTTCTCGAGCTAGGTAGGCGGAAACGGGGCTCCTCTGGATGTGGGCGGGACTCTCGTTCTTCCTCTCGAGTGGAGACGGGTATGTCGGGGAAACTTCTTGAGTTGCAGCAAGGGTGTGAAGGACCTTTGGAAGTTCCAGAGGTTAGGTGTGATTAGCCTCGAGACGCCTCAGCTGGAAATGGGCCTCATCTCTGCCTGGAGGGGAGAACCTCCTGGTATTTTCTCGAGTTGCGGCAGGTGCTCTCGACTTACTGACGGGGACCTCAGGGACACCGCTCTGGTGGCCTCAGGAAATGCCAGTCCCCATGCGAGTTGCTCGGGGGCCTCTCGGGATTCCTCTCCCGTCGATGCCGGGGCCTAAGACCTTGTGTGGAGTCGGTGCCGGAAACCTGAGGATTCCTCTCCAGTGCTGACATGGATCGTGGGGTTACTTCTGGAGTTCTCCCCAGGTGAGTCAGTCCTCGTCTCTTGAGTGGGGCATGCACGTGCGCATTTCCTCCCAAGCTGTAGCAGCAGTGTCACGCTTCCCTTCGCGTGGATCAAGGATCTGTGGCTTTCCCTCGAGGCTTTCCCACGAGGCTTTCCCACGAGGCTTTCCCACAGGGCTGTCCCACGTGCCACCGATGGTGTGAGTCGATCCTCGGCTTGAAAGTCGAGGCAGTGGCAGGGAAAACAGGTTTCCCTGGAATGGACTGAGGACATCTGGGGTCTCTGGGAATGGTGGCACGAGCCTGGAGTTCCTCTCGCCTTTCCTGTGGAGAGCGCCTCCTCTTGAGATGCGACGGGAACGCCGGGAAATTCTTTCCCGACCACGCAGGGAAAGGATCCCTCCTCTCG
Source organism: Capra hircus (assembly GCF_001704415.2). NCBI lineage: Eukaryota > Metazoa > Chordata > Mammalia > Artiodactyla > Bovidae > Capra > Capra hircus. The sequence goes on from NW_017191646.1 coordinate 4,112, forward strand.
AGCTAGGAGGCGGAAACGGGGCTCCTCTGGATGTGGGCGGGACTCTCGTGCTTCCTCTCGAGTGGAGACGGGCTATGTCGGGGAACTTCTTGAGTTGCAGCAAGGGTGTGAAGGACCCTTTGGAAGTTCCAGAGGTTAGGTGTGATTAGCCTCGAGACGCCTCAGCGGAAATGGGCCTCATCTCGCCTGGAGGGGAGAACCTCCTGGATTTTCTCGAGTTGCGGCAGGTGCTCTCGACTTATCGACGGGGACCTCAGGGACCCGCTCTGGTGGCCTCAGGAAAGGCCAGTCCCCATGGCGAGTTGCTCGGGGGCCTCTCAGGGATTCCTCTACCCGTCGATGCCGGGGCCTAAGACCTTGTGTGGAGTCGGTGCTGGAACCTGAGGATTCCTCTCCAGTGCTGACATGGATCTTGGGGTACTTCTGGAGTCTCCCCAGGGGAGTCAGTCCTCGTCTCGAGTCGGGGGCATGCACGTGCGACTTTCCTCCCGAGCTGTAGCAGCAGTGTCACGCTTCCCTTCGCTGGATCAAGGGATCAGTGGCTTTCCCTCGAGGCTTTCCCATGAGGCTTTCCCACGAGGCTTTCCCACAGGGCTGTCCCACGTGCCACCGTGGTGTGAGTCGATCCTCGGCTTGAAAGTCGAGGCAGTGCAGGGAAAACAGGCTTCCCTGGAATGGACTGAGGACATCTGGGGGACTCTGGGAATGGTGGCACGGACCCTGGAGTTCCTCTCGCCTTTCCTGTGGAGAGCGCCTCCTCTTGAGATGCGACTGGGAACGCCGGGAATTCTTTCCCGACCACGCAGGGAAAGGATCCCTCCTCTCGAGCTAGGAGGCGGAAACGGGGCTCCTCTGGATGTGGGCAGGAACTCTACGTGCTTCCTCTCGAGTGAGAGACGGGTATGTCGGGGAACTTCTTGAGTTGCAGCAAGGGTGTGAAGGACCCTTTGGAAGTTCCAGTGATTAGGTGTGATTAGCCTCGAGACGCCTCAGCGGAAATGGGCCTCATCTCGCCTGGAGGGGAGAACCTCCTGGATTTTCTCGAGTTGCGGCAGGTGCTCTCGACTTACGACGGGGACCTCCAGGGACCCGCACTTGGTGGCCTCAGGAAAGGCCAGTCCCCATGCGAGTTGCTCGGGGGCCTCTCGGCATTCCTCTCCCGTCGATGCCGGGGCCTTAAGACCTTGTGTGGAGTCGGTGCCGGAACATGAGGATTCCTCTCCAGTGCTGACATGGATCTTGGGGTACTTCTGGAGTCTCCACAGGGGAGTCAGTCCTCGTCTCGAGTCGGGGCATGCACGTGCGTTTTCCTCCCGAGCTGTAGCAGCAGTGTCACGCTTCCCTTCGCGAGGATCAAGGGATCTGTGGCTTTCCCTCGAGGCTTTCCCACGAGGCTTTCACACGAGGCTTTCCCACGAGGCTTTCCCACAGGGCTGTCCCACGTGCCACCGTGGTGTGAGTCGATCCTCGGCTTGAAAGTCGAGGCAGTGCAAGGGAAAACAGGTTTCCCTGGAATGGACTTGAGATATCTGGGGGACTCATGGGAATGGTGGCACGACCCTGGAGTTCCTCTCGACCTTTCCTGTGGAGAGCGCCTCCTCTTGAGATGCGACGGGAACGCCGGGAATTCTTTCCCGACCACGCAGGGAAAGGATCCCTCCTCCTCGAGCTAGGAGGCGGAAACGGGCTCCTCTGGATGTGGGCGGGACTCTCGTGCTTTCCTCTCGAGTGGAGACGGGTATGTCGGGGAACTTCTTGAGTTGCAGCAAGGGTGTGAAGGACCCTTTGGAAGTTCCAGAGGTTAGGTGTGATTAGCCTCGAGACGCCTCAGCGGAAATGGGCCTCATCTCTGCCTGGAGGGGAGAACCTCCTGGATTTTCTCGAGTTGCGGCAGGTGCTCTCGACTTACGACCGGGGACCTCAGGGACCCGCTCTGGTGGCCTCAGGAAAGGCCAGTCCCCATGCGAGTTGCTCGCGGGCCTCTCGGGATTCCTCTCCCGTCGATGCCGGGGCCTAAGACCTTGTGTGGAGTCGATGCCGGAACCTGAGGATTCCTCTCCAGTGCTGACATGGATCTTGGGGTACTTCTGGAGTCTCCCCAGGGGAGTCAGTCCTCGTCTCGAGTGGGGGCATGCACGTGCGCTTTCCTCCCGAGCTGTAGCAGCAGTGTCACGCTTCCCTTCGCGTGGATCAAGGGATCTGTGGCTTTCCCTCGAGGCTTTCCCACGAGGCTTTCCCACGAGGCTTTCCCACAGGGCTGTCCCACGTGCCACCGTGGTGTGAGTCGGATCCTCGGCTTGAAAGTCGAGGCAGTGCAGGGAAAACAGGTTTCCCTGGAATGGACTGAGACATCTGGGGGACTCTGGAATGGTGGCACGACCCTGGAGTTCCTCTCGCCTTTCCTGTGGAGAGCGCCTCCTCTTGAGATGCGACGGGAACGCCGGGAATTCTTTCCCGACCACGCAGGGAAAGGATCCCTCCTCTCGAGCTAGGAGGCGGAAACGGGGCTCCTCTGGATGTGGGCGGGACTCTCGTGCTTCCTCTCGAGTGGAGACGGGTATGTCGGGGAACTTCTTGAGTTGCAGCAAGGGTGTGAAGGACCCTTTGGAAGTTCCAGAGGTTAGGTGTGATTAGCCTCGAGACGCCTCAGCGGAAATGGGCCTCATCTCGCCTGGAGGGGAGAACCTCCTGGATTTTCTCGAGTTGCGGCAGGTGCTCTCGACTTACGACGGGGACCTCAGGGACCCGCTCTGGTGGCCTCAGGAAAGGCCAGTCCCCATGCGAGTTGCTCGGGGGCCTCTCGGGATTCCTCTCCCGTCGATGCCGGGGCCTAAGATCTTGTGTGGAGTCGGTGCCGGAACCTGAGGATTCCTCTCCAGTGCTGACATGGATCTTGGGGTACTTCTGGAGTCTCCCCAGGGGAGTCAGTCCTCGTCTCGAGTGGGGGCATGCACGTGCGCTTTCCTCCCGAGCTGTAGCAGCAGTGTCACGCTTCCCTTCGCGTGGATCAAGGGATCAGTGGCTTTCCCTCGAGGCTTTCCCACGAGGCTTTCCCACGAGGCTTTCCCACAGGGCTGTCCCACGTGCCACCGTGGTGTGAGTCGATCCTCGGCTTGAAAGTCGAGGCAGTGCAGGGAAAACAGGTTTCCCTGGAATGGACTGAGACATCTGGGGGACTCTGGGAATGGTGGCACGACCCTGGAGTTCCTCTCGCCTTTCCTGTGGAGAGCGCCTCCTCTTGAGATGCGACGGGAACGCCGGGAATTCTTTCCCGACCACGCAGGGAAAGGATCCCTCCTCTCGAGCTAGGAGGCGGAAACGGGGCTCCTCTGGATGTGGGCGGGACTCTCGTGCTTCCTCTCGAGTGGAGACGGGTATGTCGGGGAACTTCTTGAGTTGCAGCAAGGGTGTGAAGGACCCTTTGGAAGTTCCAGAGGTTAGGTGTGATTAGCCTCGAGACGCCTCAGCGGAAATGGGCCTCATCTCGCCTGGAGGGGAGAACCTCCTGGATTTTCTCGAGTTGCGGCAGGTGCTCTCGACTTACGACGGGGACCTCAGGGACCCGCTCTGGTGGCCTCAGGAAAGGCCAGTCCCCATGCGAGTTGCTCGGGGGCCTCTCGGGATTCCTCTCCCGTCGATGCCGGGGCCTAAGACCTTGTGTGGAGTCGGTGCCGGAACCTGAGGATTCCTCTCCAGTGCTGACATGGATCTTGGGGTACTTCTGGAGTCTCCCCAGGGGAGTCAGTCCTCGTCTCGAGTGGGGGCATGCACGTGCGCTTTCCTCCGAGCTGTAGCAGCAGTGTCACGCTTCCCTTCGCGTGGATCAAGGGATCTGTGGCTTTCCCTCGAGGCTTTCCCACGAGGCTTTCCCACGAGGCTTTCCCACAGGGCTGTCCCACGTGCCACCGTGGTGTGAGTCGATCCTCGGCTTGAAAGTCGAGGCAGTGCAGGGAAAACAGGTTTCCCTGGAATGGACTGAGACATCTGGGGGACTCTGGGAATGGTGGCACGACCCTGGAGTTCCTCTCGCCTTTCCTGTGGAGAGCGCCTCCTCTTGAGATGCGACGGGAACGCCGGGAATTCTTTCCCGACCACGCAGGGAAAGGATCCCTCCTCTCGAGCTAGGAGGCGGAAACGGGGCTCCTCTGGATGTGGGCGGGACTCTCGTGCTTCCTCTCGAGTGGAGACGGGTATGTCGGGGAACTTCTTGAGTTGCAGCAAGGGTGTGAAGGACCCTTTGGAAGTTCCAGAGGTTAGGTGTGATTAGCCTCGAGACGCCTCAGCGGAAATGGGCCTCATCTCGCCTGGAGGGGAGAACCTCCTGGATTTTCTCGAGTTGCGGCAGGTGCTCTCGACTTACGACGGGGACCTCAGGGACCCGCTCTGGTGGCCTCAGGAAAGGCCAGTCCCCATGCGAGTTGCTCGGGGGCCTCTCGGGATTCCTCTCCCGTCGATGCCGGGGCCTAAGACCTTGTGTGGAGTCGGTGCCGGAACCTGAGGATTCCTCTCCAGTGCTGACATGGATCTTGGGGTACTTCTGGAGTCTCCCCAGGGGAGTCAGTCCTCGTCTCGAGTGGGGCATGCACGTGCGCTTTCCTCCCGAGCTGTAGCAGCAGTGTCACGCTTCCCTTCGCGTGGATCAAGGGATCTGTGGCTTTCCCTCGAGGCTTTCCCACGAGGCTTTCCCACGAGGCTTTCCCACAGGGCTGTCCCACGTGCCACCGTGGTGTGAGTCGATCCTCGGCTTGAAAGTCGAGGCAGTGCAGGGAAAACAGGTTTCCCTGGAATGGACTGAGACATCTGGGGGACTCTGGGAATGGTGGCACGACCCTGGAGTTCCTCTCGCCTTTCCTGTGGAGAGCGCCTCCTCTTGAGATGCGACGGGAACGCCGGGAATTCTTTCCCGACCACGCAGGGAAAGGATCCCTCCTCTCGAGCTAGGAGGCGGAAACGGGGCTCCTCTGGATGTGGGCGGGACTCTCGTGCTTCCTCTCGAGTGGAGACGGGTATGTCGGGGAACTTCTTGAGTTGCAGCAAGGGTGTGAAGGACCCTTTGGAAGTTCCAGATGTTAGATGTGATTAGCCTCGAGACGCCTCAGCGGAAATGAGGCCTCATCTCGCCTGGAGGGGAGAACCTCCTGGATTTTCTCGAGTTGTGGCAGGTGCTCTCGACTTACGACGGGGACCTCAGGGACCCGCTCTGGTGGCCTCAGGAAAGGCCAGTCCCCATGCGAGTTGCTCGGGGGCCTCTCGGGATTCCTCTCCCGTCGATGCCGGGGCCTAAGACCTTGTGTGGAGTCGGTGCGGAACCTGAGGATTCCTCTCCAGTGCTGACATGGATCTTGGGGTACTTCTGGAGTCTCCCCAGGGGAGTCAGTCCTCGTCTCGAGTGGGGGCATGCACGTGCGCTTTCCTTCCGAGCTGTAGCAGCAGTGTCACTGCTTCCCTTCGCGTGGATCAAGGGATCTGTGGCTTTCCCTCGAGGCTTTCCCACGAGGCTTTCCCACGAGGCTTTCCCACAGGGCTGTCCCACGTGCCACCGTGGTGTGAGTCGATCCTCGGCTTGAAAGTCGAGGCAGTGCAGGGAAAACAGGTTTCCCTGGAATGGACTGAGACATCTGGGGGACTCTGGGAATGGTGGCACGACCCTGGAGTTCCTCTCGCCTTTCCTGTGGAGAGCGCCTCCTCTTGAGATGCGACGGGAACGCCGGGAATTCTTTCCCGACCACGCAGGGAAAGGATCCCTCCTCTCGAGCTAGGAGGCGGAAACGGGGCTCCTCTGGATGTGGCGGGACTCTCGTGCTTCCTCTCGAGTGGAGACGGGTATGTCAGGGGAACTTCTTGAGTTGCAGCAAGGGTGTGAAGGACCCTTTGGAAGTTCCAGAGGTTAGGTGTGATTAGCCTCGAGACGCCTCAGCGGAAATGGGCCTCATCTCGCCTGGAGGGGAGAACCTCCTGGATTTTCTCGAGTTGCGGCAGGTGCTCTCGACTTACGACGGGGACCTCAGGGACCCGCTCTGGTGGCCTCAGGAAAGGCCAGTCCCCATGCGAGTTGCTCGGGGGCCTCTCGGGATTCCTCTCCCGTCGATGCCGGGGCCTAAGACCTTGTGTGGAGTCGGTGCCGGAACCTGAGGATTCCTCTCCAGTGCTGACATGGATCTTGGGGTACTTCTGGAGTCTCCCCAGGGGAGTCAGTCCTCGTCTCGAGTGTGGGGCATGCACGTGCGCTTTCCTCCCGAGCTGTAGCAGCAGTGTCTCGCTTCCCTTCAGGTGGATCAAGGGATCTGTGGTCTTTCCCTCGAGGCTTTCCAACGAGGCTTTCCCACGAGGCTTTCCCACAGGGCTGTCCCACGTGCCACCGTGGTGTGAGTCGATCCTCGGCTTGAAAGTCGAGGCAGTGCAGGGAAAACAGGTTTCCCTGGAATGGACTGAGACATCTGGGGGACTCTGGGAATGGTGGCACGACCCTGGAGTTCCTCTCGCCTTTCCTGTGGAGAGCGCCTCCTCTTGAGATGCGACGGGAACGCCGGGAATTCTTTCCCGACCACGCAGGGAAAGGATCCCTCCTCTCGAGCTAGGAGGCGGAAACGGGGCTCCTCTGGATGTGGGCGGGACTCTCGTGCTTCCTCTCGAGTGGAGACGGGTATGTCGGGGAACTTCTTGAGTTGCAGCAAGGGTGTGAAGGACCCTTTGGAAGTTCCAGATGTTAGATGTGATTAGCCTTGAGACGCCTCAGCGGAAATGGGCCTCATCTCGCCTGGAGGGGAGAACCTCCTGGATTTTCTCGAGTTGCGGCAGGTGCTCTCGACTTACGACGGGGACCTCAGGGACCCGCTCTGGTGGCCTCAGGAAAGGCCAGTCCCCATGCGAGTTGCTCGGGGGCCTCTCGGGATTCCTCTCCCGTCGATGCCGGGGCCTAAGACCTTGTGTGAAGTCGGTGCCGGAACCTGAGGATTCCTCTCCAGTGCTGACATGGATCTTGGGGTATTTCTGGAGTCTCCTCAGCGGAGTCAGTCCTCGTCTCGAGTGGGGGCATGCACGTGCGCTTTCCTCCCGAGCTGTAGCAGCAGTGTCACGCTTCCCTTCGCGTGGATCAAGGGATCATGTGGCTTTCCCTCGAGGCTTTCCCACGAGGCTTTCCCACAGGGCATGTCCCACGTGCCACCGTGGTGTGAGTCGATCCTCGGCTTGAAAGTCGAGGCAGTGCAGGGAAAACAGGTTTCCCTGGAATGGACTGAGACATCTGGGGGACTCTGGAATGGTGGCACGACCCTGGAGTTCCTCTCGCCTTTCCTGTGGAGAGCGCCTCCTCTTGAGTTGCGAAGGAAACGCCGGGGAATTCTTTCCCGAACACGCAGGGAAAGGATCCCTCCTCTCGAGCTAGGAGGCGGAACGGGGCTCCTCTGGATGTGGGCGGGACTCTCGTGCTTCCTCTCGAGTGGAGACGGGTATGTCGGGGAACTTCTTGAGTTGCAGCAAGGGTGTGAAGGACCCTTTGGAAGTTCCAGATGTTAGGTGTGATTAGCCTTGAGACGCCTCAGTGGAAATGGGCCTCATCTCGCCTGGAGGGTCGAACCTCCTGGATTTTCTCGAGTTGCGGCAGGTGCTCTCGACTTACGACGGGGACTTCAGGGACCCGCTCTGCTGGCCTCAGGAAAGGCCAGTCCTCATGCGAGTTGCTCGGGGGCCTCTCGGGATTCCTCTCCCGTCGATGCTGGGGCCTAAGACCTTGTGTGGAGTCACTGCCGGAACCTGAGGATTCCTCTCCAGTGCTGGACATGGATCTTGGGGTACTTCTGGAGTCTCCCCAGGGGAGTCAGTCCTCGTCTCGAGTGGGGGCATGCACGTGCTCTTTCCTTCCGAGCTGTAGCAGCAGTGTCACGCTTCCCTTCCGTGGATCAAGGGATCTGTGTCTTTCCCTCGAGGCTTTCCCACGAGGCTTTCCCACGAGGCTTTCCCACAGGGCTGTCCCACGTGCCACCGTGGTGTGAGTTGATCCTTGGCTTGAAAGTCGAGGCTGTGCAGGGAAAACTCGCTTCTCTGGAATAGACTGATACATCTGGGAGACTCTGGGAATGGTGGCACGAGCCTGGAGCTCCTCTCGCCTTTCCTGTGGAGAGCGCCTCTTCTTGAGATGCAACAGGATCGCCGGGAATTCTTTCCCGACCACGCAGGGAAAGGATCCCCCTCTTGAGCTAGGAGGCAGAAACGGGTCTCCTCTGGATGTTGGCGGGACTCTCGTGCTTCCTCTCGAGTGGAGACGGGTAATGTCGGGGAACTTCTTGAGTTGCAGCAAGGGTGTGAAGGACCCTTTGGAAGTTCCAGAGGTTAGGTGTGATTAGCCTCGAGACGCCTCAGCACAAATGGGCCTCATATCGCCTGGAGGGTGAATCTCCTGGATTTTCTCGAGTTGTCGGCAGGTGCTCTCGACTTACGACGGGGACCTCAGGGACCCGATCTGGTAGCCTCAGGAAAGGCCAGTCCCCATGCGAGTTGCTCAGGGGCCTCTCGGGATTCCTCTCCCATCGATGCGGGGGCCTAAGACCTTGTGTGGAGTCGGTGCTGGAACCTGAGGATTCCTCTCCAGTGCCGACATGGATCTTGGGGTTCTTCTGGAGTCTCCGCAGGGGAGTCAGTCCTCGTCTCGAGTGGGGGCATGCAACTACGCTTTCCTCCCGAGCTGTAGCAGCAGTGTCGCTCTTACATTCGAGTGGATCAGGGGATCTGTGGCATTCGCTCGAGGCTTTCCCACGAGGCTTTCCCACGAGGCTTTCCCACGAGGCTTTCCCACAGGGCAGTCCCACGTGCCACCGTGGTGTGAGTCGATCCTCGGCTTGAAAGTCGAGGCAGTGCAGGGAAAACAGGTTTCCCTGGAATGGACTGAGACATCTGGGGGACTCTGGGAATGGAGGCACGACCCTGGAGTTCCTCTCGCCTTTCCTGATGGAGAGCGCCTCCTCTTGAGTTGCGACGGGAAGGCCAGGAATTCTCTCCTGATCACGCAGGGAAAGGATCCCTCCTCTCGAGCTAGGAGGCGGAAACGGGGCTCCTCTGGATGTGGGCGGGACTCTCGTGCTTCCTCTCGAGTGGAGCACGGGTAAGTCAGGGAACTTCTTGAGTTGCAGCAAGGGTGTGAAGGACCTTTGGATGGTCCAGAGGTTAGCTCTGATTAGTCTCGAGACGCCTCAGCACAAATGGGCCTCATATCGCCTGGAGGGGGAATCTCCTGGATTTTCTCGAGTTGCGGCAGGTGCTCTCGACTTACGACGGGGAACTCAGGGACCCGCTCTGTTGGCCTCAGGAAAGGCCAGTCCCCATGCGAGTTGCACGGGGGCCTCTCGGGATTCCTCTCCCGTCAATGCCGGGGCCTAAGACCTTGTGTGGAGTCGGTGGCAGAACCTGAGGATTCCTCTCCAGTGCTGACATGGATCTTGGGGTGCTTCTGGAGTCTCCCCAGGGGAGTCAGTCCTCGTCTCGAGTGGGGGCATGCAACTGCGCTTTCCTCCCGAGCTGTAGCAGCAGAGTCGCTCTTCCCTTCGTGTGGATCAGGGGATCTGTGGCTTTTTCTCGAGGATTTCCCACGAGGCTTTCCCACGAGGCTTTCCCACGAGGCTTTCCCATGAGGCTTTCCCACAGGGCTGTCCCACGTGCCACCGTGGTGTGAGTCGATCCTCGGCTTGAAAGTCGAGGCAGTGCAGGGAAAACAGGTTTCCCTGGAATGGACTGAGACATCTGGGGGACTCTGGGAATGGTGGCACGACTCTGGAGTTCCTCTCGGCCTTTCCAGTGGAGAGTGCCTCCTCTTGAGAATGCGAAGGGAACTCCGGGAATTCTTTCCCGACCACGCAGGGAAAGGATCCCTCCTCTCGAGCTAGGAGGCGGAAACGGGGCTCCTCTGGATTTGGGCGGGACTCTCGTGCTTCCTCTCGAGTGGAGACGGGTATGTCGGGGAACTTCTTGAGGTGCAGCAAGGGTGTGAAGGACCCTTTGGAAGTTCCAGATGTTAGGTGTGATTAGCCTTGAGACGCCTCAGCGGAAATGGGCCTCATCTCGCCTGGAGGGTCGAACCTCCTGGATTTTCTCGAGTTGCGGCAGGTGCTCTCGACTTACGACGGGGACTTCAGGGACCCGCTCTGCTGGCCTCAGGAAAGGCCAGTCCTCATGGAGTTGCTCGGGGGCCCCTCGGGATTCCTCTCCCGTCGATGCTGGGGCCTAAGACCTTGTGTGGAGTCACTGCCGGAACCTGAGGATTCCTCTCCAGTGCGGACATGGATCTTGGGGTACTTCTGGTAGTCTCCCCAGGGGAGTCAGTCCTCGTCTAGAGTGGGGGCATGCACGTGCTCTTTCCTTCCGAGCTGTAGCAGCAGTGTCACGCTTCCCTTCCCGTGGATCAAGGGATCTGTGTCTTTCCCTCGAGGCTTTCCCACGAGGCTTTCCCACGAGGCTTTCCCACAGGGCTGTCCCACGTGCCACCGTGGTGTGAGTCGATCCTCGGCTTGAAAGTCGAGGCAGTGCAGGGGAAACAGGTTTCCCTGGAATGGACTGAGATATCTGGGGGACTCTGGGAATGGTGGCACGACCCTGGAGTTCCTCTCGCCTTTCCTGTGGAGAGCGCCTCCTCTTGAGTTGCGACGGGAACGCCGGGAATTCTTTCCCGACCACGCAGGGAAAGGATCCCTCCTCTCGAGCTAGGAGGCGGAAACGGGGCTCCTCTGGATGTGGGCGGGACTCTCGTGCTTCCTCTCGAGTGGAGACGGGTATGTCGGGGAACTTCTTGAGTTGCAGCAAGGGTGTGAAGGACCCTTTGGAAGTTCCAGAGGTTAGGTGTGATTAGCCTCGAGACGCCTCAGCGGAAATGGGCCTCATCTCGCCTGGAGGGGTGAACCTCCTGGATTTTCTCGAGTTGTCGGCAGGTGCTCTCGACTTACGACGGGGACCTCAGGGACCCGCTCTGGTGGCCTCAGGAAAGGCCAGTCCCCATGCGAGTTGCTACGGGGCCTCTCGGGATTCCTCTCCCGTCAGATGCCGGGGCCTAAGACCTTGTGTGGAGTCGGTGGCCAGAACCTGAGGATTCCTCTCCAGTGCTGACATGGATCTTGGGGTACTTCTGGAGTCTCCCAGGGGAGTCAGTCCTCGTCTCGAGTGGGGGCATGCACGTGCGCTTTCCTCCCGAGCTGTAGCAGCAGTGTCACGCTTCCCTTCGCGTGGATCAAGGGATCTGTGGCTTTCCCTCGAGGCTTTCCCACGAGGCTTTCCCACGAGGCTTTCCCAGCCACAGGGCTGTCCCACGTGCCACCGTGGTGTGAGTCGATCCTCGGCTTGAAAGTCGAGGCAGTGCAGGGAAAACAGGTTTCCCTGGAATGGACTGAGATCATCTGGGGGACTCTGGGAATGGTGGCACGACCCTGGAGTTCCTCTCGCCTTTCCTGTGGAGAGCGCCTCCTCTTGAGATTGCGACGGGAACGCCGGGAATTCTTTCCCGACCACGCAGGGAAAGGATCCCTACCTCTCGAGCTAGGAGGCGGAAACGGGGCTCCTCTGGATGTGGGCGGGACTCTCGTGCTTCCTCTCTGAGTGGAGACGGGTATGTCGGGGAACTTCTTGAGTTGCAGCAAGGGTGTGAAGGACCCTTTGGAAGTTCCAGATGTTAGATGTGATTAGCCTCGAGACGCCTCAGCGGAAATGAGGCCTCATCTCGCCTGGAGGGGATGAACCTCCTGGATTTTCTCGAGTTGCGGCAGGTGCTCTCGACTTACGACGGGGACCTCAGGGACCCGATCTGGTAGGCCTCAGGAAAGGCCAGTCCCCATGCGAGTTGCTCGGGGCCTCTCGGGATTCCTCTCCCATCGATGCCGGGGCCTAAGACCTTGTGTGGAGTCGGTGCGGAACCTGAGGATTCCTCTCCAGTGCTGACATGGATCTTGGGGTACTTCTGGAGTCTCCGCAGGGGAGTCAGTCCTCGTCTCGAGTGGGGGCATGCACGTGCGCTTTCCTCCCGAGCTGTAGCAGCAGTGTCACGTCTTCCCTTCGCGTGGATCAAGGGATCTGTGGCTTTCCGCTCGAGGCTTTCCCACGAGGCTTTCCCACGAGGCTTTCCCACAGGGCTGTCCCACGTGCCACCGTGGTGTGAGTCGATCCTCGGCTTGAAAGTCGAGGCAGTGCAGGGAAAACAGGTTTCCCTGGAATGGACTGAGACATCTGGGGGACTCTGGGAATGGTGGCACGACCCTGGAGTTCCTCTCGCCTTTCCTGTGGAGAGCGCCTCCTCTTGAGATTGCGACGGGAACGCCGGGAATTCTTTCCCGACCACGCAGGGAAAGGATCCCTCCTCTCGAGCTAGGAGGCGGAAACGGGGCTCCTCTGGATGTGGGCGGGACTCTCGTGCTTCCTCTCGAGTGGAGACGGGTATGTCGGGGAACTTCTTGAGTTGCAGCAAGGGTGTGAAGGACCCTTTGGAAGTTCCAGAGGTTAGGTGTGATTAGTCCTCGAGACGCCTCAGCCGAAATGGGCCTCATCTCGCCTGGAGGGGAGAACTCTCCTGGATTTTCTCGAGTTGCGGCAGGTGCTCTCGACTTACGACGGGGACTTCAGGGACCCGCTCTGGTGGCCTCAGGAAAGGCCAGTCCCCATGCGAGTTGCTCGGGGGCCTCTCGGGATTCCTCTCCCGTCGATGCCGGGGCCTAAGACCTTGTGTGGAGTCGGTGCGGAACCTGAGGATTCCTCTCCAGTGCTGACATGGATCTTGGGGTATCTTCTGGAGTCTCCCCAGGGGAGTCAGTCCTCGTCTCGAGTGGGGGCATGCAACGTGCGCTTTCCTCCCGAGCTGTAGCAGCAGTGTCGCTCTTCCCTTCGGTGGATCAGGGGATCTGTGGCTTCGCTCGAGGCTTTCCCACGAGGCTTTCCCACGAGGCTTTCCCACGAGGCTTTCCCACGAGGCTTTCCCACAGGGCTGTCCCACGTGCCACCGTGGTGTGAGTCGATCCTCGGCTTGAAAGTCGAGGCAGTGCAGGGAAAACAGGTTTCCCTGGAATGGACTGAGACATCTGGGGGACTCTGGGAATGGTGGCACGACCCTGGAGTTCCTCTCGCCTTTCCTGTGGAGAGCGCCTCCTCTTGAGATGCGACGGGAACGCCGGGAATTCTTTCCCGACCACGCAGGGAAAGGATCCCTCCTCTCGAGCTAGGAGGCGGAAACGGGGCTCCTCTGGATGTGGGCGGGAACTCTCGTGCTTCCTCTCGAGTGGAGACGGGTATGTCGGGGAACTTCTTGAGTTGCAGCAAGGGTGTGAAGGACCCTTTGGAAGTTCCAGATGTTAGGTGTGATTAGCCTCGAGACGCCTCAGCGGAAATGGGCCTCATCTCGCCTGGAGGGGAGAACCTCCTGGATTTTCTCGAGTTGCGGCAGGTGCTCTCGACTTACGACGGGGACCTCAGGGACCCGCTCTGGTGGCCTCAGGAAAGGCCAGTCCCCATGCGAGTTGCTCGGGGGCCTCTCGGGATTCCTCTCCCGTCGATGCCGGGGCCTAAGACCTTGTGTGGAGTCGGTGCCGGAACCTGAGGATTCCTCTCCAGTGCTGACATGGATCTTGGGGTACTTCTGGAGTCTCCCCAGGGGAGTCAGTCCTCGTCTCGAGTGGGGGCATGCACGTGCGCTTTCCTCCCGAGCTGTAGCAGCAGTGTCCGCTTCCCTTCGCGTGGATCAAGGGATCTGTGGCTTTCCCTCGAGGCTTTCCCACGAGGCTTTCCCACGAGGCTTTCCCACGAGGCTTTCCCACAGGGCTGTCCCACGTGCCACCGTGGTGTGAGTCGATCCTCGGCTTGAAAGTCGAGGCAGTGCAGGGAAAACAGGTTTCCCTGGAATGGACTGAGATCATCTGGGGGACTCTGGGAATGGTGGCACGACCCTGGAGTTCCTCTCGCCTTTCCTGTGGAGAGCGCCTCCTCTTGAGATGCGACGGGAACGCCGGGAATTCTTTCCCGACCACGCAGGGAAAGGATCCCTCCTCTCGAGCTAGGAGGCGGAAACGGGGCTCCTCTGGATGTGGGCGGGACTCTCGTGCTTCCTCTCGAGTGGAGACGGGTATGTCGGGGAACTTCTTGAGTTGCAGCAAGGGTGTGAAGGACCCTTTGGAAGTTCCAGAGGTTAGGTGTGATTAGCCTCGAGACGCCTCAGCGGAAATGGGCCTCATCTCGCCTGGAGGGGAGAACCTCCTGGATTTTCTCGAGTTGCGGCAGGTGCTCTCGACTTACGACGGGGACCTCAGGGACCCGCTCTGGTGGCCTCAGGAAAGGCCAGTCCCCATGCGAGTTGCTCGGGGGCCTCTCGGGATTCCTCTCCCGTCGATGCCGGGGCCTAAGACCTTGTGTGGAGTCGGTGCGGAACCTGAGGATTCCTCTCCAGTGCTGACATGGATCTTGGGGTACTTCTGGAGTCTCCCCAGGGGAGTCAGTCCTCGTCTCGAGTGGGGCATGCACGTGCGCTTTCCTCCCGAGCTGTAGCAGCAGTGTCACGCTTCCCTTCGCGTGGATCAAGGGATCTGTGGCTTTCCCTCGAGGCTTTCCCACGAGGCTTTCCCACGAGGCTTTCCCACAGGGCTGTCCCACGTGCCACCGTGGTGTGAGTCGATCCTCGGCTTGAAAGTCGAGGCAGTGCAGGGAAAACAGGTTTCCCTGGAATGGACTGAGACATCTGGGGGACTCTGGGAATGGTGGCACGACCCTGGAGTTCCTCTCGCCTTTCCTGTGGAGAGCGCCTCCTCTTGAGATGCGACGGGAACGCCGGGAATTCTTTCCCGACCACGCAGGGAAAGGATCCCTCCTCTCGAGCTAGGAGGCGGAAACGGGGCTCCTCTGGATGTGGGCGGGACTCTCGTGCTTCCTCTCGAGTGGAGACGGGTATGTCGGGGAACTTCTTGAGTTGCAGCAAGGGTGTGAAGGACCCTTTGGAAGTTCCAGATGTTAGGTGTGATTAGCCTCGAGACGCCTCAGCGGAAATGGGCCTCATCTCGCCTGGAGGGGAGAACCTCCTGGATTTTCTCGAGTTGCGGCAGGTGCTCTCGACTTACGACGGGGACCTCAGGGACCCGCTCTGGTGGCCTCAGGAAAGGCCAGTCCCCATGCGAGTTGCTCGGGGGCCTCTCGGGATTCCTCTCCCGTCGATGCCGGGGCCTAAGATCCTTGTGTGGAGTCGGTGCCGGAACCTGAGGATTCCTCTCCAGTGCTGACATGGATCTTGGGGTACTTCTGGAGTCTCCCCAGGGGAGTCAGTCCTGTCTCGAGTGGGGGCATGCACGTGCGCTTTCCTCCCGAGCTGTAGCAGCAGTGTCACGCTTCCCTTCGCGTGGATCAAGGGATCTGTGGCTTTCCCTCGAGGCTTTCCCAAGACGAGGCTTTCCCACGAGGCTTTCCCACAGGGCTAGTCCCACGTGCCCACCGTGGTGTGAGTCGATCCTCGGCTTGAAAGTCGAGGCAGTGCAGGGAAAACAGGTTTCCTCTGGAATGGACTGAGACATCTGGGGGACTCTGGGAATGGTGGCACGACCCTGGAGTTCCTCTCGCCTTTCCTGTGGAGAGCGCCTCCTCTTGAGATGCGAGCGGAAAGGCGGGAATTCTTTCCCTGACCACAGCAGGGAAAGGATCCCTCCTCTCGAGCTAGGAGCGCAGAAACGGGGCTCCTCTGGATGTGGGCGGGACTCTCGTGCTTCCTCTCGAGTGGAGACGGGTAATGTCGGGGAACTTCTTGAGTTGCAGCAAGGGTGTGAAGGACCCTTTGGAAGTTTCCAGAGGTTAGGTGTGATTAGCTCGAGACGCCTCAGCAGCGAAATGGGCCTCATCTCGCCTGGAGGGGAGAACCTCCTGGATTTTCTCGAGTTGGGCAGGTGCTCTCGACTTACGACGGGACCTCAGGGACCCGCTCTGGTGGCCTCAGGAAAGGCCAGTGCCCCATGGGAGTTGCAAGAGAGGCCTTTCCTCGGGATTCCTCTCCGTCAATTAAGACCGTTCCCGGGGTCTTAGGCCCCGGCATTGACGGAGAGGAATCCCGAAAGGCTCTCTTGCAACTCCCATGGGCACTGGCCTTTCCTGAGGCCACCAGAGCGGGTCCCTGAGGTCCCTGTCGTAACTCGAGAGACCCTGCCCAACTCTAGAAAATCCAGGAGGTTCTCCCCTCCAGGCGAGATGAGGCCCATTTCCTCGGAGGCGTCTGGAGGCTCATCACACCTAAACTCTGGAAATTCAAAAGGGTCCTTGCTGCAACTCAAGAAGTTCCCCGACATACCCGTCTCCACTCGAGAGGAAGCACGAGGGTCCCGCCCACATCCAGAGGAGACGCCGTTTTGGTATCGAAGCTCGACATGAGGGATCCTTTCCCTGCTTGGTCAGGAAATAATACCCGCCATTCCGCTCGCATTTCAAGGGGAAGCGCTCTCCACAGGAAAGGCGAGAGGAACTCCAGGGTCGTGCCACCATTCACAGAGTCGCCCAGATGTCTCAGTCCATTCCAGAGTAAACTGTTTTCCTGCACTGCCTCGAATTTCACGGCGAGGATCGACTCACACCACGGTGGCACGTGGGATAGCCCTGTCGGAAAGCCTCGTGGGAAATCTCTTGGGAAAGCCTCGAGGGAAAGCCACAGATCCCTTGATCCACGGGAAGGGAAGCGTGACACTGCTGCTACATCTCGGGAGGAAAAGCGCACGTGCATGCCCCCACTCGAGACAAGGACTGACTCCCCTGGGGAGACTCCAGAAGTCCCAAGATCCATGTCAGCACTGGAGAGGTATCCTCAGGTTCCTGGCAGTGACTCCACACAAGGTCTTAGGCCCGGCATCGACGGGAGAGGAATCCCGAGGGGCCCCGAGCAACTCCATGGGGACTGGCCTTTCCTGAGGCCACCAGAGCGGGTCCCTGAGGTCCCGGTCGTAAGTCGAGAGCACCTGCCTCAACTGGAGAAAATCCAGGAGGTTCTCCCCTCCAGGCGAGATGAGGCCCATTTCCGCTGAGGCGTCTCGAGGCTAATCACACCTAACATCTGGAACTTCCAAAGGGACCTTCACACCCTTGCTGCAACTCAAGAAGTTAAGCAACTTACCCGTCTCCACTCGAGAGGAAGCACGAGAGTCCCGCCCACATCCAGAGGACCCGTTTCCGCCTCCTAGCTCGAGAGGAGGGATCCTTTCCTGCGTGGTCGGAAAGAATTCCCGGAGTTCCCTTCGCATCTCATGAGGAGGCACTCTCCACAGGAAAGGCGAGACGAACTCCACAGTCGTGCCACCATTCCCAGAGTCCCCCAGATGTCTCAGTCCATTCCAGGGAAACCTGTTTTCCCTGCACTGCCTCGGCTTTCAAGCCAAGGATCGACTCACACCATGGTGGCACGTGGGAGAGCCCGTGGGAAAGCCTCGTGTGAGAGCCTCGTGGGAAAGTCTCCAGGGAAAGCCACAGATCC